>NW_016222662.1:0-1450 GCF_001687245.7 Rhagoletis zephyria
CCTGAGGGGTTGAGCACTGCTGCTACAACAACAATAACGCGTACCCTCGATCACTCGAAAGTCGGTTCTACGCCACCGGAACGTCCCAGATTCATAACTGGCCAAGGACTGTGCCCCAAAAACTATTGGGGGAATTTGTATGCTGTTACAATCAAAACAACAACAATAAGGGACCTTCTGTTAAAGCCGTTAATAACTTGTCGGTAAGCCGCGGCATCAGATCCAGTGGTTGATTGACGTGTGGATGGATCGGGTCGGTGAGTTCGAAAAGATGTTTTCTGACGTGCCTGTGAGGAGGATCTGTCTCAAATAAGTGCCTACTAATGACTACCCTGCAATAATTGCATTAGCGAATCCTTTTTTCACAAGCTGATCGAGATCTATGTTTGCGGGTTCCGCGGGTTTGAATTCTTTCATTTGGCTTTTCATTTGTCGAGGAATGTAGTATGTAAGACTTGCGGATTTCTAACTCTAACCTTAACCCGAACAAAGTTTGCCATCTAACTATTAATTTTTAGAGAACGTTGGCAAGTTAAAAGTTTTGAATCCGCCCATTTCGTTGTAGGAGACCCGATCCCTTTGCTTCTGAGCCTCTTCAGTGTATAAGCTTAACGAGCTCTTACATACATTGTATGAATTAATCCATATGTACATGTTTGTATGTATTTTAATGTATTTGTTGGCATATGTTTGCCACCAGCATTGTTGTCTACAATCCAAGCAATAATCTAAGTATAATGATTTCCTCAATCAGTCCATACCATAAAATTACAGCACATCAACTTCACAGACCCGGCCGCATTAAGGAATGCAAATTTAAATTCCAAACTTCCACAACCCGATCGCCATCACATTGTGTGTGGCACCTGCTCACGTCACGTCGCCTATTCATGTAGGTATAACTCAGCATGGTCATTAGGTCAATGCCGACCACAGAGACATCACTTTCCGTTGGTTCGATCTCAGCTTGTCAGCTTAATTGGACATTCTAGACAGCATTGCAAATGGACTCCTCACGAGAGAGCAGGTGAACACAAATGAACAACTGCGACATACATACCGCTTCCAGTGCCTAAGTGCTGTAATGGCTAGTTATATGTATACAGCAAAAATGTGTTTGTATGTCTATTCGTATTTACCATGCGTGTATCTGGAAAATAATCTAGCACATATTTAGCACAAAAAGGAAGTGCATGCCTATTGGCAGAAATGTACGCAAAGCCAATCTCGGACACTGATCGGCGACAGAGTGATTGTTAATCAGACAAATACACGTCTCAGCGTTCATCTTCAATGAATGTTGACTGCAGCATCTGAAAATTTGTGGTTACATATATGCAACCATAACAGCTGAAATGCATAGAATTTTGCATTCCTGCTGAGGAAGTTGCTTGCTATGGTGAACGGTCTTTGATTGCCACTTGCTTGACTGCTGGAAGCTATTCAATAA
>NW_016222663.1:0-1450 GCF_001687245.7 Rhagoletis zephyria
TCTTGTACGCACACACAGAATGACTATCTCTAAGCAGAATTTAATAAATTTTCAATGGTTAATTAGAATATCTTTATGTTATCTTTTTAACGGTGTGACAAAAAAGTAAAAAAGGAAGTGAAGCAACGTCAATATTAATTGATTGATCAGTTTAATTTACTTTAGTGATCAAACATGTCTCTACGCTTGTAGAAAGAACGTTAGCTAATTTAAATATTAAAAAACTAAAATGCTTGTTTGCTATCACCTTTTTTATTAAAAATGTAAAAATGTAAAGAAAAGGTTACTCAAGTTTTTTCAAAAATCGAAAACACAAACGATACTTTAAAATAAAAGTTTTTTGTAAGCCATTGAGTTTTACCTGACTAAAAATTTTTAAAATAAAAAAATAAAAAAATCATTAAGCAGACATTTTGTGTAATTGAATAAACTAAAGTAAACAGTTGAAAATTCTGAATTCACTGTTGCAACAGCAGCACCTTTAAATTCCCATTAGAATTTTTTGATAAAAGAATCAAATTGTGTTTGAAAAATAAACTTTTTCTTTCAATTTTTGAGCCAAATATTCCTTTTGCCCTCTTCAAACCCCGTGTGTGTGCACCAGAGTGAATAGTGGTGAAAAAAATAAAAGAAAAACAGATAGGTAGAGAATGATGATTTATTGTAGCTGCAACGGCAGCTAATGGATGCTGCAATCAAAGGAGCTGAAGCAGCAGCACACTTTGTTATCAATGAGTGGCCAATTAATTGCACGATCACACACACTCACGGCCAGAAAGAGAGAGAGAGAGAGAGAGAGAGAGAGAGAGAGAGAGAGAAAGAGAGATATTGATGCCATTGAGCATTGTCTCTCTCCTTCTCTCTCACAGTAGTTGCCTTCATTTTAACTNATTAATTGCACGATCACACACACTCACAGCCAGAAAGAGAGAAAGAGATAGAGAGAGAAAGAGAGAGACCCAACAAAAAGAGAAACAAATACTCTATGCAAGTGAATGTGTCAATTCTGATTAAGCGGGCCAAATTAGGGAAGAGACAGTCCTCACTGTCTGTCTGCTTGTCGTTTCGGGTGAAAGGGGCTATCACCGGGAATATTAGTGTTGTACACTACACACCTTCCCTTTAGTGCAGAAGCTTATTTATGGGTTGCAGCAGTTGCAATGTTGTAGCAGCCGTAATGTGTGCTGCAACTACCTTGTGACTACTGCCGCCTAATAGCCCATTAGACATTCAATGGAATAGCTGCGGTGCGGGCTCACTTTTTAAAAGACTGCTTGATATTTAAGATAAAAATTAAAAAATGTCTGATTTTTACTATTTTTTCTAGATAAAAAACTACTTTCTACACTTTTACTGATATAACATGGCTGCACATATTCTGCTGTTTTAAATATTTGTTCGCTTTTCAGTTTTGCTCTAAAAGGCCACAATTAATAATTTATAGACTGAA
>NW_016222664.1:0-1450 GCF_001687245.7 Rhagoletis zephyria
ACTGCACGTTTTCGGTAAATTTTTTCTTATATTTATGTACAGCTGTACATTTAAGTCCATGTTTTCCAATACAATTGTGCACATTACAATAACAGCTTTTAGTGTAATTAACTTGTTTGAGAAAAAGAAAAAAAAAATGCACTTTAATTGCAAGATAACACCTTTGCTTCCCGCAAATAAGTTGACTACAAATGACATACTTTTTCAAACATACGAAAATGACAAATAACTTTTGTAAGTAGGTACATTTGTATGTACATATGTATGTAGTTATTGGCGTTCCCTGTTTATAAACTTTGCTTATCAGTTGTTACTTCGTTGTGACTTGTGGCCTTTGTGTTGAAACTTCAATGGAACAATGGAAAAAAGAGTAACATAACAATAATAATAATTACAGTTTTATGGTCCCTCCCAACGGCAAATGGATTTTATGAGAAGCTTTTTCATGGCAGAAGTACACTCGGGGGCTTGCCATTGCCGGTCGAGAGGCGAGCGCTGCTAGAAAAGTTTTTCTAATTTAGATGTTGTGCGGACCAGAGATCGAACTTAAGCCCTACGGAGTGGCAGTACGCACCTCTANAGATCTGATGCAACGAACTATGTCGGTTCTGTGAGTTGATTTAGGAGACTTCTTTACGCCTGCTGTGCGAGTGAGAGGCGGTTGCAAGAATACGTGAGAGGTACTTAGGCCAACTCTGGCCAAGTGTTGAATGATCTCTTCAAATGTCTGGGATCTTTTAGATTGGATGATGTACTATGAATCTTGTAGGCGCATTCAAGTAATTTTTTTTTTGTATATGTAAACAACACCGCGACATGTCAATTGTCAATTCGATGAAGAATACACTTCTAGGGCCAGAATAGGTCTGCAGTCAAACGATAACTGTCGTAGCTGCCATGATATGAAATAAATCGAAATCAAATTGGTCCCATTTCTAAGGTAGGGGCAGAGACGCAAGGAGTCTCTAACATCTCATCACAACGGGCCCTGTGTGGGATGAGGACAGCCAAGATAACCTAGCACCTAACCTATCTTTCGTAACCTAGATAGACCCCAGGACCCAAATCAGCTGAGATTATTTTATTTGGTGTTACATAAGTTGCTGAAAAGATGCTACTCCTACATGGCAATACACAACATCATTACTGTAATTAGAATTTTTCAGCGAAATTTTGCGGCGAGCTGCATGCACGTAACAATTTTAAGAATAGAAAAATCAGTTGTGTCATTTATCGCGTCACCATTTGACTTCTTAGTACCCAGAGCGCTACAAGCTTTGTTTTGGCGACGCCACGTGAAATTCACAAACCAACTGAACTAATCGACTCATTAACAATTGGTTGAATTCAAATGCACCTATAATGTATGCACTCGTACACAAGTACATATGTATGTACATTCACGTCTATATGTATTAAATGTGTTCTATAAATATTCACTTTACAAATT
>NW_016222665.1:0-1450 GCF_001687245.7 Rhagoletis zephyria
CGTACGTAAATAAGTATCTGCTCTAATGCACTATGCTCTCGTAACTATAAAAGTAGTATATTTGTAGTAATTGTATATATTAATTGTGCAACTAAGGTGAAATCAAGGAAGCCAAATCAATTTCTAACAAAATAGAAATGCATTTGTTGGTTTTAATTTTCAATGCCTGCGCCTGCGCCTGCGCCTGTCTGTTGAGTTTACCAGCCACCACAGCCAGCGGCTGGATTACATATCACTAGAGTTGCATTGCAATTGCAACAATGAAAATAGTAATAGTTAGCTTAGCAAATGGCAAGAGATCAACACTTGCTACAAATAAATAATTGCAGTGAAAAATCCAAACTAATAAAGGAGTTGAGGGACTGCTGTGATATGAAGCGCTCTGGAGCACCTGTGCTGGCGATCGTGAGTTCAGTTCAAGGGTTTCACAAAGGTGCAATGGCTTGAAGAAGCATTATTGACAGGAGTTGGCCACTGTTTTACACACTCGCCGTCTTAAGAAGTTNAAAAGGTTTTGTTTCTTAGCTATACTGTTGGAGTGTTGCAAATTATATTAGGTAAGAGAAATATATACCACCAAACAAAAGGGGGTTCAGAAAGTAGTAGTTTGAAATTATTTTGAGGAGGGTTACCACCTGCTTGAAATGTCGAATATAGTTTACTTATACACAAGTTATACGAAATATCATAATATGGATGTCAAACGACGGAGTGTTAAGAAATTTTTAGCTTGAACGCTAAGACTATTTTTGAGTTGTTGGAAGATGGTCGCCACCTGTCTAAAGAGTTAATTTCAAATTATTTAATAAGTTAAATAAATTATTAAAATATGGGTATCAATCGCAGGTGGTTTGAAAAATTTTTATTTCTGAACTGTATTTAGGGGGTTGCCAAATGTTTGAAAAATCAAATTAATTCATCATTTTATTGAAATACAAGTCTATCAAAATTTCAGACGAAAGAGATATAAGATTTCAGTTTGAGAATACTTTTGAAAAGGAACTTCGAAAGTGAGAGGTCAAATGAAAAATAAAGTTTTATTTTTTTTAGTTAAGAACTTTTTTCATCGGTCTAAAGTGATTTGAAATTTGATGAAATTAAAAGCAAGCACTATGCGAGAATGAAATATGGCACTCGGATCTTTTTTAACTCTGACTAACATTTGGAATATGTTTTAAGTTTTTGAAATTCAATTTTTGACGTTTTAACGCCATGCGGGTTCACTAGTATTTCTGAATACTTGTTGCCCCCTAGATGCCCTTCGTTTTTTTTTACTCGAAACCATTTATTTGTAGCCACTGTTCGACCGATCATGTCGAGATCAACAAATTAGAGATTTATAAGAGGGAGATTGCATTAGCAACTAATACCCTATTGATTAAGCCTATCTTTCTCTGATCCCTCAACAGTCAATCTTACGATTAAAAAATCTTAAGTCATATAATAAAAT
>NW_016222666.1:0-1450 GCF_001687245.7 Rhagoletis zephyria
TTTTTTTTTTTATAAAAAGTGCAGTTTATAAAAACTGGTGCTGATTTTTTTTAAATTTTATTGCTAACGATCTCCAGCATTTTATTTCATAACAAATTCATGCTTATATGGAAAAAAGTGCAAAAATCCATGCACTTAGTTAGACTACATTTTGTATTAAGTGTGAAACTGTGGTTTATTTGGTTTTGGTTAAAGTTTGGATGGTATTTCCAATGCTTTTTTTTATAGAAAAATAACGTAAAAATGTAGCTCGAAAAACATTACGAATATAAAAAAAAGGAATCAACACGTGGTCACTGTATGTACAAATATGTATGTATTTGAATGTACTTGCACAAATTTTCGAATAGATATTTATAGTCGGATTTGCTTATGATTTGGAAATGCATTGCAACACTTAAAATTTGCAATAGTTGCGTAAACTTGATCCAGGTACAGATTGATTAATTAAATTTTTAGAAGGACATCGGCAAATTTCTTATATTCAAAATAGTGGCGTGGATCTATTTGTTATTTGTTTATAAAAGTATACTTCATTATCTCATAAAACCATAAAAATTTATATTTCAAACTTTGTGCAAAAATTATAAAAACTGCAAATTTGCTTCTAAATTTTCAACTTAATTAGATCCTAAGGATTTTTTGAGTATGCAGTTTTATAGCCCATTAAATTTTAGTGGAATAAAGTGCTAGTTTGAAGTCTCTAAAAATCGCGTTGATTTTTGATAATTTTTAATCTGAATGTATTACGCACTTCTTTCCATACAAAAAAAAATTGTCGAATATACTTTTTATGGAAGAATTATGGAAGAAACGCGTTAAAAAAATTGCCAAAAATTAACGCGACTTTTAAGTAACATAAAACATACACTTTATTTTGCCAAAATTTAATGGGCTGTAAAACTGCATACTCAACAAGTTTCCAAGATTCAACAAGTTTACAGATTTCTTACAATTTTTGCACAAAGTTTGAAATATGAATTAATATGTCTTTTGTTAGATTATGGGCTATACTTTTATAAAAAAATAGTAAACATTAAATAAACAAAAGCCAAATAGAAAAAATTTGTTAAAATGTCGTGCCACTATTTATTTTCCACTACTGTATGTAAGAAAAATTACACGGGCGGCGCTTCTAACCATTGAGGGTCTCAACATAAAGCTATCGCTGAAGTTTGTTTTCGTCCCCCTTTTCGCGAAATCCGGGCTACGCCACTGATTCGAAATGTCCGTAAATATCAATATAAATAAAAAGATAATATCGCCCACCTAGATCTAAAGTGCGATCAACTCAAAAATAAAATTACGACTTAAATCCAATTATTGCAAATATTTTTTTAATGATAAAAAGCTACTATTATAACTGTTTTTTTATTAACTTCGTTAAATCTCTACAAGAATTTATATTTCCCGATCTGAATTTTGAGTTAGCTCACTTTAGATCTAGGTG
>NW_016222668.1:0-1450 GCF_001687245.7 Rhagoletis zephyria
TTTTGTCTTCGGTCACCACCAGAACCATTCGCTCTGCTTTTCTAATCCCGGGAAGTTAGATCAAATGTAGCTCTTGCTTTTCTGATAATGTCGATGTAATGTAAAGTCGAGTTCGCCGTGGTCTTGAAACCTTCCGTAAGTCGCCTAACTATCTGAACAAATTTTCGAGAGTTTTTCCTGTCGACAATCTACTTGTATTCTACTACTAACTTTTCATGCAGGGATGCAGGTGCATATGAACCTGAGTTTTCTTAACAAAAAAGTATATCACGCGAATCATAAAGACCCTGTCGGGAATCGTACTAGTGCTGAACTGGTTCTGTGTTGTGCCATCTTCAGTGTCATTTTTGCTCATTTTTTAAATATATATTTTTTTTTGCATTTCGCCGATTTTAGACTGGTGGGGATCTAGTTACTATCGGACTGATTCGTTTTTGGCGATAAAGATCTAGTACGGAACTAGAAGTTTGATTCACTAGTTCGCGGTTTGCCTGCAGGGTAGTAGATACTTGCACGCCATAAGTTTTAGTGCGCAGCGATTGTGCATTGCTTTGCTGAATTTTAGTATTCCCTAGATATGAGCATGCAGCGAAATTTTGCCAACCAAATGATCAACTCCACTCCAACACTTGCCTTCTCCCAGTACCTGAGGGTCCCGAAAAACAGCTACCATCACTTTGATCCCAATGTTTTGCCTTACTCTAAAGACGAAATTTGTGGCCACTGCCTGGCAAAGAGTGAACGAACTGAACGATTGACGAGCAGGTGCTGCTACACTGTCTATGTTCTATGCGAAACCCCTTGGTATGCCTTGCGGTCACACTGAAAGTTTCGACAGCTTCAGGCGAAAAGTTCATTTTCGAGTATAGTATTGTACGATGGGTAATAACAACGAGTTCGTTGTTGTAGACTTGCAGCAAAGCCTGTCATAATAGTATCGCTTGCCTGTCTGCAACAGCGGTCATCGCTCGTCCGAATGTACGTGTACTTCAATTCGCATAACCAACATTTGCAATTTACATGTGTAATTTTTCGTGTCGACAAATGCTGCATGAACAATTCACATTCCGCTGCAGACGACAAAGGCTGCAGTGGTTAGCGTCGCTGCTGAAATGTCGTGATGGGAGAAGGGTAGTGCACATCAGTAATGATAATAATGCTAGCANCTTTGCCAGCATTTTAAAATCATATAAATTGACATAACATTGCTTTATTTGTTTGATTAGCTGACATTTTTCGTGTGGTAATTAAGCGGGTTTTACTGTATTTGCATATGATTCATGCACACCCATTTCAGTGACTTGGTCATCATGGCTCATAAATAGCCGTAGGCAAGCAAACAGCAACAATTAACTGGCGCGCAACCAAGCTTGTGTTACCCAACAGCATGAGCCTGGCTACCAACAGTTGACAAAAGGTGGGTAACGACTTGCTTCAATGACAAGTGTTT
>NW_016222669.1:0-1450 GCF_001687245.7 Rhagoletis zephyria
ACGGCTTGGCAATGAAATAGAAGTGGTCATAATGAGCATTCCATCTTATGCCCAGCGCTTTTGCACTGCTCGTATCCTCAAATTCTAAAAAGTCTTCATGTAAAAGATGCGATTTTTGTATACCTTCTAGAATTTTGCTACAGTTTGAAGCCCACTTCCGTAAAAGAAAGCCTGCTGACTGTAAAACTGTGGATACTTCATCCCTGGCTCTTATCGCAGAGTCGATTGTATGTCCACCAGCAAGGACATCATCTACATACATATATTTACGCAAAATATTTGAAGCGAATGGGTACGAGCTCTCAGAGTCCTCCGCTAATTGGAGTAGGGTCCGTATAGCCAGGTAAGGAGCACAGTTCACGCCGAAGGTCACAGTATTAAGCTCATAAAGACTGATTGGATCATTCGGGCAAGGGCGATATACTATTCGTTGATACTTAGCCTGGTTGGGTTCTACCAGAATTTGTCTATACATCTTCTCAATATCGCTATTGAAGACGTATTTGAAAAGTCTCCAGCGTAGTATTAAAGTGGTCAGGTCAGACTGAAGTACTGGTCCTGGCAGAAGAATATCATTCAAGCTGATACCATTTGCGGTCGGAGACGAAGCGTTAAAACCACGCGTACTTTTGTTAACGTACTTTCTTCCTTTATTACGGCATGATGAGGTAGATAGTAATTATCTATTGAATGTGCCGACTGTACTGTATTGATTTTCGTCATATGGCCCATTGTCCCGTACTCCTTTAACACTCTATTATATTCCCTTTGTAGATCTTCATTTTTTCGAAGTCGTGTCTCGATTTTGTAAAATTGAGAGCACGCTATTTTTAATGAGGACCCTAAATTTATGCTGGTAGGGAATTCCGCCTTAAATGGAAGTGACACGATATATCTTCCCTCTTCATTACGTGAGGTTGTATTTTTGTAAAGCTCCTCGCAATGTGTTTCTTCTTCTGTTAGAATTTTACCTCTCGGAAGATCTTCTAGTTCCCAGAAGGTGCTTAACTGTTTATCAAGGGAAACCTCATTGTAGAACGAAACTCGATTATGGTGAGTTGGGCTGTCTGCATCAGCACGACCAGTCAGTATCCAACCGAATACTGTTTCTTGCGCTAGAAGGGTGCTAAGAATGTTCTTTTTAATGCCAGTCAAAATTATTTGGGGATAAATATCTCCTCCAAGTACAAGATCGACTTGTTCATTAACAAAAAATCGTTTGTCTGCCAAAACCAGGTCGGGAAAGGCTTGCTGTGTAAGTGCGCTAACGTTACATGTAGGCAAATTTCCGGTGAGATTTGGAAGAACTAGCACCAGGGCATCAATCGAAATAAGCCGAAACCGAAACCGAATTATTGATGCCCGAAACTTGTGCAAGCATCTTCTTTGTCGGCAGGTTGTTTCTGCGTCTGAGCCTCTCCGTAATGAAGGAACACTCAGAGCCAGAATC
>NW_016222672.1:0-1450 GCF_001687245.7 Rhagoletis zephyria
TTACCAAACTTGAGAAATAAAGAAAAAAACTACCAATTGTGGTTAAAAACTACCAAAGAAGCAACGCTGGCTAGATCGCCGAAACAACAGCCCTTGGTCGGGCAAAAACCCGAGTCATTCCGGTACGTAGAACCGGCTGTCGTGGGAATGACGCTTTACTCGCCGCTTCACTATGCGTGTAGCCTTAAGCTGCCTTTACATGAGGCGATTTTTTTACTGGCGATAATCGCATGCAAAAGCTGACCTGCTGTCTATTTTGAGCCAAGCGATGTTTGAATCACTATTTACACGAGCGATTTTTGCAGAGCAATGTTGAGTCGAACGGAAAATCGCCTCATGTAAATTAAGCATTTGTCCTAATTTTTTTATATGATTAAGGGCCAGATTTTCAGTGCATGGCTGTGGTTTAAACTTAGTTTAAACAACCGATCTGGCTGGTTTAATTTAAGATTAGCCAAACAAATGTCAGCCAGCTGTTCAATTTATTTAAACTGCCACTCAAAAACTGGCCGTAAGTATTTCTAAAAACGGTGCATCCATTGCAAAACAACATCGCAATCAAGTTTTTATAGCTTCAAATATTTTAGCAATAAATGTGATTCTCCAAGCAACCCTGTGAGTAATTTCTTTAAACACAAAAAAAAAAATATTTGGAAACAGCTGTTTTGGCAATAGTCGATTTCACAGATTTGATGTCAATAGGATATACAAAACCTATATTTGTAGTCTAAAAGTGATATTTGGTTGTGATTATCAATATAAAATCATAATCTTTACCATATTCCTTTCAACAAACCAAATGCATGCGTGATTACACATAGACTTTTTCAACTGATAACGGATATCGGGTTCCTAATCATTTTGCCGTCAACATACATATGTATGTACATACTTGATGTTTATCAACAAACGCCTTGGTTCCTTATTGCATTTGATATAAAAAATTGTACCTTCACATCTTCCGAGAAAGCAACATAATGGAAGATATAAATGCCAAAAATTGGTCTTATGATATTCTCAAAGAAATAGCGCTGCATGAACCATGGACACCAGATTCCATCAACGAGGTAAAATCTATGTTTATAAACGACATTGGTTCCCCACGTCGCTACGAATGTATACGTACCATGGGTGATCTAATAGACTGTTTAGAGCGTCGAGATGTAATTTCCGAAGAAAAGGTTGAGCCTCTGCATCTTTTAGGCAGTAAGAAACTCGACGAGGCAATCCAAACTTACAGCCCTGCGCCAAGCGTATGTTTATAAGATATAAAATTTAGGGGTTATTTTGTACTTACATATTTATGATTTTAGGCGCTCAAGGCAGAAGGCACCAATCAATACCATGATTTACATATTGCAGATGAACTGTCACATAAGCTATCTATAAACGGTCAAACCACAGCAACGATGAACGCAAATATTTGTCGGGATAACTCGCGACGTCCAGC
>NW_016222673.1:0-1450 GCF_001687245.7 Rhagoletis zephyria
AAATGCATTGTCGGTTTGTAAAAAATGTTTTTGTAGTGCCTCCGCACTACATTTTTAATTTTTCAAAAACAAAAAATTAACAAACAAAATAGTTTTTGTTATGAATGCATTTAAATTCTTTTTAATAAAAACAATATTAAAACTAGTAAATTTGTTTTAAAATTGGGTTATATTTTATAAAAACATTTTAATAACATTTAACAATGGCTAATTTTAAAACCTTAAGCAAACCTAATATTAAGCTTGCATTAAATGTATGACAAACATTAATACTGTTTTTAATTTGTTAATTAAAATAAATGACATTTTGAATTTAATTCTGCATTATTTTCTTAAAACAAAAAAACTTTTTACACTTATTTTTAAAAAAATTAAAATACAACGTGATTTTAACCAATTAAAATAAAAACTTTAATTTTTGTTTAATCATTTTATTTTAAAACTCATTTGCTAAAAAAATTTTAAATGTCAAACTAAACTCATTTGATCTGAGTTTGAAAAACAAAAAATAATTTTAAAAGGTCAATTTAATGTTAAAAATAAAATTAAACATGACATTTATAAAACATAAAAATATTACAATTTTTTAAACGTTTGTAGCAGCCAAGTTTAAAAGTAGAATTTACTTTGGTTTTGAATGCATAACCAATGAACAATATATTTTCAATGTCGCAAATATTGTTAGCAATTTTATTTTGTTTGTGTGTTGGGTCAAAAAATGAAGATATTTTATTAAATACAACCGCCATCCATATCAAGCTNATTTATTGGAAAAATGATTTACGACCATGGTCAAGTGATGACATTGTGTACTCTAAACTGCTTCCAGATCAAACAAAATTTGTGCCACAAGAATTTAATGGTGTAAGATATAACAGCAAAGAATTTTTTACTTTTTGGTTTAACACAACTTTGCCAAAAAATACGGTAATTAAATAATTTTTGTTTTATTTTATACTAATTTTTTTAAAAAGTATTTCAGAATCATAACTACCATCAATGCAAACTTAAAATTAATTGGAGTAATCAAGCCATTCAGAAAAAACTGGGGTTATAAAATTGTCAGTTTGTTTGATCACCAAAAGAAATTTTGGGGAAAAGTTCAAAGTAAAGATTCCACTTGAATTGCAAATATTAAGCATAATATTAAAATTATTATAATTTTAGTTTGGTACCTGATTGTTTATCCTGTAAGTTCATTTAACCCACTTGTTGAACATCAAAATTTTGAAATACGCGACGTCACCTACTTTGGTCATCGAGGCACAGGCGAAGGAGTTCGTAACGACTTGTAAGTTTAGATTTTTTACTAACCTGTACAATTGAATGTATGATTTTCAAAATTGCAGAAAAGAAAAGTATTTTGAGAATACCATTTCAAGTTACAACTACATTTGTTCAAATGGAGCGGATGGAGTAGAGATTGACGTTCAGCTTAGTGGAGACCGAG
>NW_016222674.1:0-1450 GCF_001687245.7 Rhagoletis zephyria
AGCTGAAGAGCTGGCGCCTTCTATCTCGTACATTCTCATTCATTCATTGCATGTTCGCCGACACTCATTTCGAAGCTGCTGCTGCTGCTGCTGCCGCCGAGAAATAGAGGAATAACTACTGCTGCACCACCCAGCTGACTGGTGGCAGGAGTGGGAGAAGAAGAATATGGAAAAGAAGAGGAGAAGGAAGAAGGATCCGTCGAATATATAGCGAGGAAGAGTTCCTTTCTGGAACGCGAACAGAGCGACCAAGGCAAGGCAAGGCCGTCACCGCCGCCGCCGGCGCTCGAGCTATATACCAAATCGTTTCTAATTCACCGCCGCAGTTTGAGCCCCACTTTTCTGTTCTGTTCTGTGTCTACTACTCAATCCGCAACTTTCTTCTTCATTTCTTCATTACTTTCCTCCTCCTGTCTGTCTGTCTGTGACTGCCTGCCTGCCTGCCAAACACACCAACAACAGCTCGGCTCAGCTCAACTCGGCTTAGCTCGACGCTCACCCGAATCTTCGACAGCGCCAGCTGCAGCAACTTCAATGCCACCAACACAGACCAGCACCAGCATTGCCACTACGAAATTTTTTTTCAACTCGGCGGACAACACTGTCTCTGTGTGTGGTGTCCACTGCGACGACCACCAGCAGCAGTTTGAAGCACAATTTTTTTTGTGTTTTACGTGTTCGCCCGTCTTTTTTCGGTTCCCAGATCAACCTGCTTTAAGCCACAGCTTTTCAGTTTCTAAATCATCATCATCATCATCATCTCGGCCAGCATCTCCACTTTACAGTTTTTTTCTTCTTGCTTGCTTAGTTTCCCTGATCTTGCTGCGCATCATCGTCTCTCTTGTGCTTCAGGGAGAGAGAGAGAAGGGATTTGAAAGACATTGCACCGAAGAGTGCTCGTACTGAACAGTACTTGTGATTGCACCACCACGACCACGACCACGACTGCCTCATCTTCACCATCACCATCATCATCGTTTTACGATCGTCACACTTTCATTTTCTCCGCTTTTTTGTCTCTGACGACTTCAGCAGCAATCACCCGTCAATTTTTTTTGTTTATCATCTAAGGTAGGTGCAAATCTCTTTCTCCTTTTCCTGTTAAAATTTATGCAGTTTCAGAAGTTGTTTATTGGCTGTTTTGTTTATTATCTTGTGAGTGTGTGTGTTTATTTGAAGAAGTTTGAGTGTGCTGTGCGCTGTTTGTAGAATATTCTCTGCATTTCTCGTTTCTCAATGGGAGCTTTTTGTTTTCAGATTTTTTTTGCTCCAGCGAACAACCGACTTCTAAGATTTAATTAGACAGCACTTCTTCTTCTTCTGAAGTCTTCTTTGAAGGCTGGAGGTTTAATTTTGCGGCAGCAGCAGCCACACAAGCTACCTTGATAAGCTTTGTNCAGCAGCAGCCACACAAGCTACCTTGATAAGCTTTGTGCTGCTGCTGCTGCTG
>NW_016222675.1:0-1449 GCF_001687245.7 Rhagoletis zephyria
CCAAAGTCTGCAATGGGGTGACCCATAAAAAATATGTAGTATTAAAAAAATGGTAAAATAAACAATTGGCTATTATTATTGGAAGCCTATTGAAGAGAAAAAGAGTTTTCAAATAAAAAAATATTGATTTTCAAGAATTATGTACATACTATTTCTACAAAAAAAACGTTTTTCCCCCATATAAAATACCAGGGACCGAGAACAAAAGTTATAATTGAAACTAAATGTCGTTCTCGTAGTTTCGTTCCCAAGAATGTTTGAAACCCCAAACCGAAATGAGAACAAAACCTTTGGGGGTGCTTTCACAAGAACGAAAGTGAAAACAAAACTGTCGAGAAAGAATAATATCCCGTGAATCGTTCCCAAAGATAACAAAATTAAAAACAACATTTTCGGAAATATTTCTAAGAGAACAAAATGGAAACGACATCTAAGGGACCTTCTCTCGAAGAACAGTTTGGAAACTAAAGTCTCTGAAACTTCCTGACAGAGAACGAAACGGGAACAAATCTCTTCTGAACTATTCGCGAATAATGGAAGCGAGAACAAAATTTTTCTCATAGCGTTCAATTAGTTTGAAATGTTTGAATATTAAAATTAATCAAAATGAACTGAAAATTAATTATGCAAATGGAGTCAACAAAAGACTTAAGACACGAACTTTTCTTTTACAAATAATTAAAAATTGTTTCGTAAATGGACAGTTCACCCTAATGATAAACGATCTGAAAGTTGAAATGATCCAGATTTTCTCTGGCTTAAAATTAATAATCTTTAATGGTTCTCACTGAAACGACTCTTCATCCCAACACACAGACGTGCCTCTCATTTTTAACATTAAGTTCCCAAAACCTTTGTTCTCGTTTTGTTTTCTAGCAGAACGTGCCACAGACTTTTGTTCCTATTTGATCCTCCTTGAAAACCTTCTCGATACTTTCGTTCTCATTTCGTTTTCATTGAAAACGTACCCGAAAGATTCGTGCTCATTATGTTCTTCTTGAGAACGTTTCCGAGAGTTTATTTCACATTTTGTTCTTTACGGAAACGTTCCCGAGCTTTTGTTCTCAATTTGTTCCCATTCAAACTGCTCTCAATACCTTTGGTCCAGTTTGGCTCTGTTGTGGGAACGTTGTTCACATTACATTTTGCTCCCATGCAGAACTAAACTAAATCCGAAACGCGTTCTCTGTCACTATAAAATATATGAACAACTTTGAGCGACCTCTAAATGGCTACTTTATTTATTCTTCGCACAAAAAAAATTAGAGAAATGTTCTCTAAAGATCCTTATGTTCGCTAATAAGAAAGACTTTATAAGGATATAAAATACCTTTTTTCTAGCATGCTAAGCTGCTACTCGGAAGTTTCTGTTTACCATTAACACAATTCTTTTTGCTTTATGGGTATGTTATATTGCACAGTCTTCTTCCTCCACTTCGATCCACTTGT
>NW_016222676.1:0-1056 GCF_001687245.7 Rhagoletis zephyria
CAACTTCCTGTACAAATATACACAAGTGTATATACAATTTGACTATACAGAGTGTCTCAAAAGAACAACACTTTATTTTTAGGCTTGGAAGCGCGTGCCATTTCGAGTCAAAATTGCCAGCAGTTTCCATCTACTAAATAGTATGTACATATGTAGAAAGATTTATCGACTTCCAGTGTCCAGCCTCTACTCCAACAAAAAAATAATCAGCGCAGTTTGGAGACTCCTGCAACCAATTTTGCAGCCATGTTAAGGCCACTACTTTAACCCTTGTGAGCCTTATTAAATTAAAAAGTTCTTTATTTCTAATAAAAAAAAAACACACCCTTTATTTGCGCTCTAGTGGTCTTGCAAACATATTCCAAATAATTTCGAGAAAACAAATGTACTGACATTATATATATCTGTGTTCGTATGGAAAAGTAGCTTATGTCGAAAGGCTGGCTTTAGTATAAATCGGCATTCGCAGCATACGATTGCGAATGACTCACTGGCGCTGAGCCGTTGAAGAACTTTTGGCAAATAAACGTGCAAGAAGTAGTTCCGATACTAGCAAGTCAATATTCTTATTAAGTCTCATCAAAAAATTCCTTGTCGTTTAAAGAATAAAGGGAATGCCGCATTATACTAAAGCCAGCCTTTCGACATAAGCTACTTTTCCATATGAACACAGATATGTAGGTACGAGAACAATGTGAAATGCAAGTGTTTATCTGCTTGATTATCTCCCTGTTTTGTGGCAAGTGCTTGCATTGAATTGACAGTCGACAATTAAATGTTACTCATACGTACAGTCCACCAGACAATAGACAGTAAAGCTAAATTAAATGCTAATTTTATGAACATTTGTATAAGTAAGTATATTCCCATTGAATCGAATTTTAAAAGAGAAATGTAGAATATCTGTTAAGTTTACATGCATATGTAAAAAAGCAGCTGTGCACTCGTATTTCATTCAAAGTCAGTGGCTATACTATACATTAGACTGGGTCGAAAAAAAAAGTTGCTAATGTCCGCCCCTAAATTTAAAGATTATGTTGAGAGGGTTCTGGAAAA
>NW_016222676.1:1066-1457 GCF_001687245.7 Rhagoletis zephyria
ATACTAAACTGAAGTTTGTTTCTGATTAGTCTTGGATTTTATAAGAATATAAAATATGTATGTGCATATATTATAAAATATTAGATATGTACACAATTTAAAAAAAGGGTGTCGAATTTTGTACACATAGTTCATATTACAACAAAAAAAAAAAAACATGTAAATTAAGGTTTCAAAGAAATTCCAAAGTCTTCAATCAAAATTTTTAAGAAAATTTTGAGTTTATTGTTTCATAGTCCATATAAGATATTGAGCATTTTCCCTCACTATAAAAAGCATGAGTTATATGGAAAAAACTGCGAAAGACCGTAAGCAAAAAAAAATTTAAAAGTCGACGAGAATTTTGGGCCTCTTCAAACTCGCACAATATTATACTCAAATTGAATGGACT
>NW_016222677.1:0-1449 GCF_001687245.7 Rhagoletis zephyria
AAAATTTGAAGAAGCATCGGTAAAAGATAATTTTAAAGAATTACTTGTGACACTACTGAAAGTTTTGAAGTGCTTTAATGCGCTAGTAAGCTTTTCGCTTCTTTTTCCACTGTGCATCTGTATGTATGTACATACGACAAATGTCAAGCAGCGATTTTACCATTCGTTTTCATGATTCTCTTCTTTTGACATCCTCTTGTTTATTTGCTCTTTTGGAAGTACAATTTTTACGATTATTTTTTTTTAGGATTTTTCTTTTTTTTTTTAATTTTTTAATACATTTTCTTTAAGTCGCCCAAATGAACTTTTGCGTATCACACACCACACGCTTGCAATGCAAGGGCTCGATGTGTGTTACAGCAAGAGCTCTAACATTGGTACGTACATTTACAAAAAATAAAAATCAAATAAAATAAAAAGTTAATTAATAATATTCGAGCATATCTTCACAATACACTCTGTCTACCCTCTTTTACTTTACTAAAGAGGAGTTCCAATGAGGTATCTGTGCTATGTGTGCAGTACTGTTGTGCCAAGAGAAAAATAACAAATGCGCACCCAATTTTGATTGCCATTTTAAACAAAAAGAAAACTAAAGAAATCAGCATTCAAAAGTATGAACTACTTCACACACAATTGAGTATTATGCCGGTGCCGGTGTAACCATTCTATCAGCCCAAAACAAGTTTAATTATTTTCGAAACTTGAGCTCATTTCAAAAACTCAGCACAGTTCCACTAACGCCAGCATTCCAAAGGACCTCAATAAAAGAAAGTGAGCTTAAGCTCAGAATAAATTTTCGTACTGATGAAGTGTGAGTTTAAACTAACCAGTTTAACGCTGAAAGCTGGAGACTGGATGTTAAGCTCCATTTTTTGAGCGCCATGTCCAATGTGTTTGTGCTTGAATATGCATACATACAGAAATATTACTCATTGGAACTTCTCTTTAAAAAAAAAAATTCCACATTTTTCACCTCGCCTTCGATCACATTAACTACACATATGTATGTATGTATCTGAGTTTAGCTGTGCGACAAAAATACGCACATACAAGGGTAGGATGCATAATGAAATTAACAGATTGTGAGTGTGAATCTTTATGTTTCAACCAATGTACATCCATATATAGCATGTACATTTGTTTTTTGTTTGTATGTACATACATATACGTAGGTTGTTATTATAATTTTAATTTGGTTTTATATTTATTTTTATATTTAATAATTGTGGGTTTTATTATTATCATGTATTAGGTGTTTTTTATTCCTTAATAAAAATTTCACTTATCAAGTCTTTGTTAAAGCTTTTACGTCACTTCAAACCATATAATAATTGATAAATTATGCCTGCTCGCTCCCTGCTCTCTTTCGCTAATTTTGATTCGTTAATTACAAAAACTCAGTGACAATACACTGTGCAAATGCGCATAGATACATGTTATGTACAT
>NW_016222678.1:0-1449 GCF_001687245.7 Rhagoletis zephyria
AATGTTCGGCTCCGCCCGAACTTAGACTTTCTTACTTGTTTTTTAATGTCATTTGTCATCAGATCTGCACCGTTTGTTAGAATTTAGAAAATGTGGAGTCAAATTAAAAGGCCTGGATCTGTAGATGTGCAGTATTATTTTTAGAACTTAAACCTTTTTTAAGCGGTAAAGGGCGATTTGATGATATCGGATACCGACACCATGAGAGAACTCTATTCTCTCAAAAGATGAAATTTGCGGTTTTCCATAAGGCTGCCATAAGTTTATTGAAATATGTATCACAATATGGCTGTTAAATAAAGGAGGTTTAAAAAGGTTTTAGTTTGAACATATTTTTAAAGAGGGTTGCCACCTATTTGAAAAATCGAATTTGAATAAATTATACACAAGTTATATATATATACATATATATATATATGTATATATATATATTGTTGCCAAAGAAAGAGTTTTAAGAAAGCTTTAGTTTAAACGTATGTGCGGTTTGGGTTGCCACCCATTATAAAAGACAAATTTATTTTAATTACACATATGGTAAGTATCGCTCATTTAATAGAAAAGTGTCATTATCCAAAAAAAAAGGTGAGAGGTACCTCGTCTCCTTTGTTATTTAAAAATTTCATAGATGTGCCGGTTACCAGTAGCTCAATAGAGCAAAATAGTTATATTACACATACATACATATATATGTACATAAATCCAAAATTTTAAAGTCGAATTTCTCGAGTTTTTGGATTTTTGAGTTATAACAGTATTGAATTAAATGAGCGTTTTGTAGATACATTAGGGTGCCTCACCAAAAAAAGTTGCGATTTTTCCAAGGGACTTATAAAATTTATTATATTTTAAGCCTTGGGGTTTATGAGAAATCAAACAATAGGTGTCTTGCTTTTTTCAATAAAGAATGTAAAAGAAAATATTTCACACCAAAAAAAAACATTGAGGTGTAAATTTTATATGCAATGGGCCATGAAAAGTTTAGGTAAAAAGTTGTTTATTGGAAAAAAAATAATTAAAAGTTTTTACGGTTACATTGACCTGTGATTTTTGCATTTTAGCCCAAGCGGGTTGACAGTTAGTGCTGGTTAGGGTGATTGTAATGGTAATTTTAATAGTAATTTTACCAGTAATGGTAATGGTAATAAAGTTTAAGTTTGTACTGGTAATGGTAATTATACTAGTAATGCTAGTTGTAATGATAATGGTAATAATTTTGCTATTTGTAATGGTAATCGTAGTGGTGATTATAATGGTACCAACCATGAAAGTGGTGTTGGTAGCTGCAATGGTGTTGGTAATGACCTTTGTAATGGTATTGGTAGTAGGAATGATATTGGTGTTGGTAATTGTAATGGTAATGGTATTGGTAATCGAAACTAGAATGTAATGGTAATAATAATGTTTTATGTAATGCTAATAATTAGCCGATATACCATTTAAAAATCGATG
>NW_016222679.1:0-1449 GCF_001687245.7 Rhagoletis zephyria
GCACCTGCTCAAGAAGCGCACGAGTCGTGCACTGATATCACTGTTATCAGAAAAAATTGTGTTGAGAGGCAAGGACTGGGCGTGATCGCTGATAGCTGATAACGTTTATTCAATTAAAAGATAGAAAGATAGAAAATAATTAGCCCTCACTTTAAAATACGCCGAACTTTGCTGCTGCTGCTGCTGCTGTTAACTAATGATACAACGGTTTGAGTTGGGGGTTTTTCAGCAAAAACAAACTTTAAGATGATCTTGATCGCTGAAGAAAAGAATGCTTCTCATCTTAGCTCATTTACGACACCAGCCGTCGCTTCATGTCCAGCGCCTCCGACAGCGCCCGACGGTGGTAGATGAGCAAGGGGACCAGATAGCCTAGGGCCAGGTACATCATCAGGTAGTTGCGCTGGAGGAGCAGGAGGACGACGATGAAGGTGACCACCAGCTGGGTGTGCACCACTAGCCAGACGACTCGCTGCAGGTGAATGGCCAAGGCCAGCGCGGTGACAATCAGGCTGACCACCGCCAGCTCGTACACGTCGGTGTCCACAAACTGGCCGCAAACAAAAGTAGTAGTAGAACAAAAAGATAGGTAAATGGTAAGCGACTGGAAAAAGGTGGTGAGGATGTATCCTCGGCCCTGATATCATCAGTGTGTGCCCCCTTTGCTTTGCTTACCAAACTGACCAGTAAGTGGTGCAACTCAGCACCGGTTTTCACCAGCTTTATCGTTCGCACTACACAGCTCCCAGCGGCGACCAGAAAGGCGAGAATGTTGACGAGCAGGAAGACCTTCTCACCGAGGCTCATCTCGCTGAACTTTTTAGGTTTTGTTGGATCGGTGTTCATTGGCGCTGCTGCTGCTGCTTCTTCTTCTGGTAATTGTGTTGAAGACTGCTGTTGCAGATGCGAGGACACTTCTTTCAACAGTGGCACTGATGATGTAAGCTGTTCCGTATTTGTTTCTGCAGCTGCTGCTGCTGCTGATTCTGCCGCTGGAACTTGCACAACAACAACTTCAGAGTTTTTAGAATCCATGATTCTCTGGGTTTTGGTTTGTTTCAAAACCACACAACTTACAAAAGCAGTTCCCTATGATCCCTATGATCGTTTTATATAGCAATAGTTCAACGGAGGCAATTTTTTTAGGGAATTTAATTTATTACCTTGCCTGTTTCTAAGCGATAATCAACAATACTTTCACTGTAATTCTTGACACTGATTCCAAACGTTTTACCCTAAACAGATCCCAATAAGAAAAAGAAGCGCAAATTCTTTTTAAATAGCAATAAAATGTGATTTTGTTTGTTGACACACACAACTTTACAACTTCCTTAAAGTGCACCTGTTGCCAGACAGCAAATATTACACCGAACTTTGCTGCTGCTGTAGTGCTGTTGTGCTGATCTTAGGTAGCAGACAAAGACCACCAGGTAAATGGTGGCCAGCGAG
>NW_016222680.1:0-1449 GCF_001687245.7 Rhagoletis zephyria
GCACTCGCGCGTCATTTGCATGGCTAGTGCATTTCAATGATTTTTTTTTCTTTTTCAAATTTAATCTTATAGATATGTATGCACAAATTTGCATGCATACGTATGTATGTATGTTTGTATGTATGTAGTGTGTAGTTAATAACATTGTCATCATCACTTATTCTAGTTAACCTTGGCTCTCGCTAAACTTCTACTACTCCCAGCTGAGTAAGTACGAATGGTATCTAGTTGTGCTTCAACAAATGGCTAGGCGGTTATAAAAGTATAGACTTTTGAACGATACGACAAATTGGAGAATATTTCCGCATCGTTATCACCGCCATCATTGACCACATAGAATTACCCATTGCGCACTTCTCCGACCAATTGCTAAATTGCTGCATTCAGAAAAACACCTCAGTAGAGCCACAGCGAGCGGTTTGTTAAATGGCAAGCTGTCGTGTACACACATATGTATGTATGTATGTGTGACTGGCTACTTTTATTCTTGGTGCAGTCATGAATGTCTGTCTACATATGTAGATTTCGAGTATGTAAAAGAACCATTGCATTTATAATTTTCTATGTTTCAAGTGGCTCTTTGTTATGGAGATGAACTATGATGGCATGCCCATTCACTGGAATAACAAATAAAATTCCTTAGTTGTCAATGTGCAACAGCGAAGGCGAGAATATGTGCGGGTGCTGATATGCTAAAACAAACATAAAAAATATCTATCCAATGGCACAGTGTAAATGAATCAGCTTTGGAGTATGTATAAAGAAAAGCCGAGGCATTTA
The DNA here is from genome assembly GCF_001687245.7 of Rhagoletis zephyria. Taxonomy (NCBI): domain Eukaryota; kingdom Metazoa; phylum Arthropoda; class Insecta; order Diptera; family Tephritidae; genus Rhagoletis; species Rhagoletis zephyria. Next base: position 781 of record NW_016222680.1, read on the forward strand.
TTTTAGAGCCAGATTCCCCAAATTATTATTATCGTCAAAAATTACAAAAATGCAAAGAGTCACATCTAACTTACGTTCGAGTTTGGGGTTGAACTGTAGGTCCTTCCATTTAGGCGATAACTTCAACACGCACACCATAAAATTTAGAAGAAACTTGATGTTTGACATTCCAAAAAAAAAAAAGACATGAACACCAGCATTATACATATGTCTCATAAAGAAAATCGGTTGTTGGTCCGGAATAAAACTGGCCCATTAAAATAATTCAAAGAATTAAGCCTTTCGACAAGAAACTAAAATTCGTGAGAGATCTGAAGACCCCATCTCTAGCCTTCTACTGAACATAGCGAGTCCTAATCGATTTTTTTTTTAATATTTCTTTTTAATGCAAAAATACTTTTAGAGACATGGGCAATGAAGTGACAAATATTCTCAAGAAAATTAAAAATCTCAGTATGCCTAATAAAGCGGATTTGTAAAAAAAAGTATTTAACTTTTTTATCATATTAGTGAGAGACAAATAAAGTTTAAAACTCACCAACGCACATAAATACATTTTTATCGCTTGTTCCGCAATTTGCTGCTCTACTCTCCACCCTCCATCCTTTTTTAACTCCTCGAAAGAAAATAAAACCGAAACCTCAAGTTCAACAACCATTTTAGGCATTC
>NW_016222681.1:0-1449 GCF_001687245.7 Rhagoletis zephyria
ACTTGACTGATGTCACATTACGGAATATCCAGGTCTGACACACCGTGCACATTGTAAGGGGAACTAAGAGCTGTTGGCGGCGGCGCGTGGATTGCGGTGCGATTGCGTATATTGTGGTTCTGTCTATTGTGTTGTGTTGATGTGCTGTGGTGTTTATGTAGATCTGCTCAGGCGGATTGGGGTTTACTGTGGAGGCAGCTCTGTTGGAGTAGCAGAGGACCACAAATGAAGTGGTCCACTGACGATGTATCCGAAGGCCTGAGCAGGCTCTAAGGTGACTCCACCCGTTGCAAGCATTGCACTTGATTGGTTTAACCGCCCTATTCCCACAACACTGACAAAATTCATCGTATAACCATTATCACAAATATTGCGCCTAAAACACAATATGTATAAACATTCGCCGTTGTCGCGTACTCATTAGGTCATAACAACCACATTGACAATTGTCACCATACGAGAGCTTAAAATAAATTTGTGGCATAGTATCAGGCGCAGTAGTAAAGGCAATAGTCAGCCGCTGAGTGTTGTCAGTGTTGTGGGAATAGGGCGGTAAGTTTCTGGCCCAGGGTTGACTCGATGCCAGCCCTGAGCAGAGGAATAAGCAGCAGATGTAGCCCTATGGACGAATAATGTCTGAGATATACCGCCGACCTAAACGGGGTTAGATCGCTGAAACAACAGCCCTTGGTCGGGTAAAACTCGAATCATTCCAGTACCGCAACGCGTTCTCTACTTCTGTTAGAACGTGTTTCCTTCGATAGTCGAAAATTTCTCTCAAATATAAGAATTGTTTTTAATAATTAACAAATAAAGCTTATTCTTAGTTACATTATCGAGTTAATCTTCAAAGGATTGGAAGCATATCTCAATTGCCTTCTTACTGTAGCCTCTGTGCGAGTTTCATCAATTTATTTATTTGAATTTATATAAAACAAAATTGAGGTTGAAGGAAACATGTTTTTTTTAATTTTTTATGGCTTATGGAAATTTTGGCAACTTTAAGTTCAAAATGCTCGCTTTGAAAATATTTTAGCAAGACAAGAACAGCTGTTTGATATAAATTCACAACAAATAGTAAACAAACACAGCAGTTATTCACATGCGTATAGCTATCGGGCGTGTGGAAACCATAATACGAAATCTCGTTTTGTTCGATAGGGGTGTATGTCTTAACCTTTACTTTCGCTCATTTTTTTAAACTATTTTCTCCACCTTTTGAAAACTACTTAGGCCGAGACATGAAACTTAAGGGTTTTAACTTTATAGAGACTTTTACGTTTTTCCGAAGAATAATTTTCTATGTCAACTCTAACAACATTCCAAATTTGCTTTTTGCGGGGTTTCTTGAAGTAAGGGTGAAATGACTCTTTAGGCGTGAGCTAATGGGTTAAAATGTTCTAGAAAAGTATTTCCCATGGAATTTTACTATATATGTCTGAACAATTA
>NW_016222682.1:0-1449 GCF_001687245.7 Rhagoletis zephyria
ATTTCGTTGCTTAGGGGCATACATATAATTATTTAAATCTTCAATTGTACCCGTTAGAGACGATTCGATGACTAACTGACCTCCAATTATACGGGTGTTGCGATTAATTAATGCCCAATTGTAACTCACGAAGACTAATCCTGGAATACTCGTTTTACAGATTAGTCGCGCAATTTTTTCAGGGTTATGGCAGCTCTTAAAACTATGTAAGTGTGCGTCTGCGTAGCGAGTCGACAGCCAATCTAAAAGTTGTGGGTTCGCTGCTTAAATAGCTGGACACGAGGAGACTGTAAATAATCTAATTTAGAACTCACCAACAAGTAGCCTTACTTGGCTGCGGGAGAGAAAAAATTAATATGTCCATAAAAAAATAAATAGTGGAGAACCTCGGCCTAAAGCTCAAAACGCGGCTTTCGTCTTCTTGTTATCATTATTAGCTACATACATATATAATACGTGTGTTTTGTCTTTAGAAATGCGTGTTGAATTAAACAAATTGTGTGTTCTTATAATCACAAAAGAATACTTAGCAGAAAATATTTACTTATTATTATTTTTATATTTAAATATTTTACTTACGGTTTTATAATGTAACTTGTATCGCCAATTTGAAAGAAATGTCCATATATATATATTTTTTTTGCACGCGTGACGCATAGGCGGGTCTAGCCTTCAGTAAGTTAAAGGCGAAAGTTTCAGTAGAGTACTTAAGTTTACATATGTATTTGTAGGTAATATATTACATGTAGTTGTCTCACAAAGCAGGTGAGGAACATCCAGTTTTACGCCGACTCCAAATGGCGATTGTATTTTTATGAGAAGTTGTTTTTCATGGCACTCGGACGTTTGCCATTGCCTGCCCTGGGGCGACCGCTATTAGAGGAAAACTTTTTTGTTTTACAAATAGGTACGTATATAAATATATAAATTTCAAATTGTCAATTCAGCACAAATATTGTACAACGTAATATTCCCCCTGCTAGTGATCTACGTCAAGGTATATGTACACCTATGCTTAACATCTGAGAACTTTTCAAATGTATATATGTACATACACACTTATCTGGGAAGCAGCAGTGATTGAGCTTAAAAATATTGTGATCGCAATAAAGGCCTAACAATTTGTAAATACATATGTACATACATATGTACTTAAGTACCATACATAAACAAAACTCCAGCAAACAACTGATGCAATTTCTTGTCGCTATTACAAACTGCTGTAAAAACCATTAACTTATAAAAAGGCCCTTACCTAGCAAGAGTTCGAAGCACTTAATCAATTCAAAGCTCGAAAAAGTTTAATCACGAATTACATCAAAGTAGTTTTCCTACTTCTTGTTTACGTTGCCTGCTGCACGTATCACACTGAAAATCTTCACATTTTGATGTCGATTTAAATTTTTTTTCCATTTTTATACCCGAGCGCACTTGTGCACAAGGGTATAT
>NW_016222683.1:0-1449 GCF_001687245.7 Rhagoletis zephyria
ACCACAAAAGCGACGACAACTACTCATTCATTTCGTTCGAAGTTCATAAGCAATAGCAACAGTAAGAAAAAACCATAAAATATAGCGAAAAAGTAGCAACAATGCAGCCCAAATAATAAGTCGAAAAAGACTAACGCGAATGCCAATAAAAAACAAATAAAATAAAACAAAGCAAATAACAATTAAGTAAAAATACAACAAAAGCAGTGTAGCCACTCAGTATCAGCCGATAAACACGTGAGCAGTGAATAACGCTCGGAACGCTTTTTGCGGTCGGCCGAACCGGCACACCACCACCACTAGTACCCCCCCACCAGCACCAGTTATCCACGAGTATGAACAGCGCCTTCACCCGATACTCTTGCCAGTTGCTGCCCATCAACAGCAATGTGGTGAGCGAATTTCTGTGGAATTTCTGCTTTCGCATGTGAAATCACTATGCCCCGGCTGATTTGGCGCTGTCGGAGCTTTTAGTGGAGTGGTGAGGTGGGGATGAACGTACGAAGAAAAAGAAAACAATATGTCAGATGCAATTTTTTTTTCAATTTTGTTTTTGTCATTTGCCGGTTGGCTGGTTGATTGTTAGTTGNATCACTATGCCCCGGCTGATTTGGCGCTGTCGGAGCTTTTAGTGGAGTGGTGAGGTGGGGATGAACGTACGAAGAAAAAGAAAACAATATGTCAGATGCAATTTTTTTTTTTCAATTTTGTTTTTGTTGACTTTTGCGTGGCGGTAAGGTCGGTCGGAAAGTGTGGAAAGTTTAAAAAGTTGCACAACTCAGCTGCCTACGAGAACGGAATAAGTGATAAAGAGCAGGCGGCAGGGAGTGAGTGAGTGCGTTTGTGAGTGAACGAGTGAGTGTATGCGTGCCTGTGCGAGTGAGCGATTAATACAAAGTATTTATGAGTGTCTGTTTATTGAGTGGCGCGACGGCAACTTGTTTTAATTGCAGAGGCGGTAGGAGGCTTGTTATACGTATATGTATGTAATGGAGGGTGGGTGTGCCAGATTTAGGGTTTATTGATAATGAGCTGGTGGAAAGAGCGAATTATTTTTATTAAAAAATTGTATTAAAATAATTTCAATGAAGCCATGAATTTTTCATCACTACTTTTAAAACAACACATTCTGTAGAAATCAACGTTTTGTTTAATTCGTTGTACGAAATTTTATTTTTTGTAATTTTTTTGTATTTATAATATTTTGCATGCCCTCTTTAATTTTTACCGCAACAAAGTCCACGTTTCCAGAAAATTCTATGTGCTATTTTCGTAGCTCGATGGCGCATGAATTCCTACTTTATTGCTTAAAATTGTCTTTCTCTCCAGAATTGTTCCTTGTTATTATGCTTTTTTCTGCTTTTATTGCTGACGTTTCGCCAGATTTTATGTGACTTTATTTTATTTATTTGCCATAAAAGCGATTTTTTGTGGTATTTGTGAAAGCCA
>NW_016222685.1:0-1449 GCF_001687245.7 Rhagoletis zephyria
TTTTAATTAGAACTAGCATAAGGAGACTCGGTTGCCCGGAAGGGGCAAAGACTGGCGCACAGTCGACTCGGCCAACTGTTTAAGCAGTGTCACCACCCCTGCTTTCACCGGGTGACCACCACTTTTCAGCCCCCTTCAGTCGTCTGCCTAGGGCAACAGATGGTCTGTTTTTCTTACTTCTCTCTGAAGACTCTTCTTTCCTTCCTTCTCATTCATTTTCTCAACTGGCTCTCGACAGCATTCAGAATCGCCNACATTCAGAATCGCCAACGAATTTGTTCTTCACTAAAATGGAAGCCAACGGCAACTGTTCAGTTTCAGCAGAGCAAAGCAGCCAGAGCTCGGCCCAATTGTCCGCCGAAACTCAACCGTCATCAATGTCTTTGCCATCGCCCGCTTTATCATCATCATCATCATCTTCTTCTTCATCTTCATCGTCGAGCAAAAAGTTTCGAAACTCAAAAATTCTTTTGCCAGAAGTTAGTCCGGATGAAATTTGCCGGCAATCAAAAAAGAAAACCAGCAGAGTTCACTCCAAAAAGTACACAAACTTACCAAAATTATTCGAGTTTTTGCAAAGTGGAACGAAATGTGGCCTAATAGAATACGGTAAAGATGTTTTTTAACTAAATGTTTTCAATGCTTGACGATGCTTTACTTGCCTTTCCAATCTAGATTCTCCAACAACTAAATCAACTCCAAAACGTAGACGAGTTTACTTGTCTACCACACCTGACTCGAACAACAACAGCAACAACAAAGCAGCTAAACCGATTTCAAGTCTGGAGGAGCTTCTCGACATCTCTGACCAACTTTTACAGGGACGCTTTCTGAACGCTGTCGGTCAAATTGAGACACCCAAGAAGAAGATACGCACAAAAATAACTAAACCTGTTAAATTGTTTGCAAAAAAATCTTTTTAATTTCACGTGTGTAAACATAATTTTAATACTGGCATCTTTTTAATATTTAAAATTTTGCATGTTCATTGACTCAAATATTCCACTCATGTTTAATGTGAGCTGACTTGATTTTAAAATAAAAACTGAATTTTCAATGTATTTTCACCAGAATATTGTACACTTTTATAATACTTTCAGAAATTATTTTAAAAACACCATTTTTAGTATCATGAAGTATCACGTTTTCAACAAATATCGCCTTTTTTGTCTAACTTAATCGCTCCGAAAAAGCAGTCTTTTCTGAAAATATCTGTGAATTTCTAAATGGACTTCCCAGTCGTCAGTGTCGATATGGCCGACTGAACGGCAACAGAGAAGTGATTTCAGTTTCAAAACAAACAATCGCTTTTGACATTTCCAAACAGCACCTCTTTGCGATCCAGTGATCCTCTTTTTTTTGTGCATCAGTTTATCATCATCACCACTACCATCTTCTAGTCAAAACAAAAATGACACGTCGAGAAACTAATCGTGATAATGTGGTAAG
>NW_016222686.1:0-1449 GCF_001687245.7 Rhagoletis zephyria
TAAATTTATTTGAACAAATTGAGTAAAGGTTTGAAATTTTAAGAAAAAGAGCTGAGCCAAACACTAACATATTGTGTAAGCGCCAATCTATTATTTTAATATTATTATTTTACCTCGTTTGTGGTAACGGACATTGAACAAACGGCCGTTAGAGCCGATTTAACGAACTTCTGGAATGCAGTTTTATAGCCCATTCAATTTTAGTATAATAATGTACAAATTTTAAGTGGCTAAGAAATCACGTTGATTTTTAATTTTTTGCTTAATTCGTATACATTTGTATATTTGTATTCAGTTTGAAACTTTGATTTATAGTATGAACCATATATTTGTAAAAAAAAAAACGAAATTATAGCTTGCAAAACATTAGGAATATTAAAACAAAATAGAGTGTACGCTGATACACTGAGTGAGTGTATATACGGCCGCCACGACCATCTATTATGTGCAGAAAAAGTGTCGAACAGTGCAATGTAGAACAACATCTGAACTTAAGCGCAGGAAAAGACAAACGTTTAGTGCAAGAAAGACCCTGATCGAACGCATTTTCCTACACCAGGTTACTCCAGTACAACTCAACCAACAGAGCCACGATGTAGCGAACAAAGGTGGTGCATTCCGCAAACCGCAACGTTGGATCTGCTGATTTTTCAAGTAAAAGTAAACAACGCCTTAGAGACTTTAAATGCACTGAAATTCACCAATTCTCTAACAAAAATCACAATTTTTTAACTGTTTCTTTATTAATTCCTTTTATATATCACATATTTTTTACAATTTAACTCACTTAAACCACGTTTTCTTTCGAAAATTGAACATTAAGAAAATGTACTGTTTTGACACAGTGCTTTTTAACCCCTTATTCGGATTTGTTTAATTTTACTTGAGAAATGTCATCGCCGCAGGGAGAACGCAATCTTGTATTCATAATTCTTGATGTGGTATTGATATCGGCATGTTCTTTGGACATCGCACTAATTTGTAACTTTGGCATCCCTGCACACATCCCCATAGAAGAGCATGCTTGCTCTAACCGGTCATTACACAAAGGCCTATCTACATACATATGTACGTATATATGTAACTTTACCATGCTTCTATGCACATACATACGTACATATATAAAATAATTTTGTGAATATTTGACAAAATATGCAGCGGATGTCGAAAAACACGTTTTTTTTTGCACATCAATCTTTTGATTTTTTATGCAATACTACGGCTGTTTTCTCAAGCAGCTTTTAAAATTTATCTGCCATTCAAAGTTTTAAAAGCGGCTTGAAAAAAACGGCCCTTAAACTAAAGAAAAATGTTTCAGGCCTCTGATAAACTTTTCTATAAAACACGAAATTTTACCACTTTTTTGAATTTAAAAGGACTATCTATCAATCAATCAAATTTATGGTTTCTTTGCCAAAAATTCACATAATTATATTGAATAAATGTCCT
>NW_016222687.1:0-1449 GCF_001687245.7 Rhagoletis zephyria
CGTCGGAACTAAACCAAATTAGTAAGGAACCACTCTTGACGTTCAAACTTTTCGATAAATAAGAAATATCGAGAACCGTTCATGTGGTCTACAGTTGTCCGGTAACGTACATAAAAAAATAAGCCATAGCCTTTTTATAATGCATCTCCGTGTACATACATACAAAATACCCAAGGTTATATAATAGAAAGGAAAAAGGTTACGGCAGTCGATGATGCCATAGAACCAGGGATACCTAACAAACGTAACGATATCGTTTCGTTTCGTTAATGTGAAAAATTAACTCAACAAAACAACTTCGTTACGTTTCAGAGCTAAATTAACGAAACAAAACTCAACCGTTAACGCTAAAAAAAAAAATAAATTAGCAATTTATTAACATTGAAACAAAATAAATCAACGAAAACTTGGTGCTGTAAACCATTGGCAGCTCACTGTAAGCTTTTCGTTAAAAAACAAAATAGAAATATTTTGATAATCACCTAAACGATAAAAAATTTAATTGATTTTTTCGGTAAACGTTAAATACATCCATGCATTGAACCATCGGCGTAATACTTACAATGCACTATGGTATAAATGCCTGTTTTTCTGGCCAAAACAAATTACGGCGAAATAAGTGGATGATTTAAAAACCATGAATCTTTTATTGGCTGGCATATGATTCCCACATTCTTGTACAAAAAAAAAATATATATTTTAACCCTTGAGGACCGAGAGGTCTATGGTTGTCACTTGTAGTTTAAATATAATCTTTGCAAACTGTAAATAGCCTTTTCTTTTATCTCCTCATTGAGTTTTTCCTCCAAAAGGTAAATATTTCACTACTGACAGTATCAAGATAACCTACTAAAAATCAAGTTTTGAAACAGTTTCGAAAAATACCGCAACACAAAATATGGTGACGTTAGCTGACAAGATATAATACTTTTATTTTCTAAGAGCTGTATCATAGCCGGACCTAGACAAAATTTCCTAGCCTTATGTAAAGTTAAGATTAAACAAAAAATCTAATATTTTATTAGTTAGCAAAAATAATGAGATTTTACCACCAAAACAAAATTGAAAAATTTTGTTATCACACATTTTTAATAACTAAATCCTCACTCGTAGCTGTAGTCTCCATGCCAACTGTTTTGAGGAATGTGTTATAATATTTTTATAACAGTAAGTAAACTTAACACCTTATGTCTCCCGGCCAATCAAAATTCTATTTGTACGAAAATAAGTAGACCTACGTAGTACTTATGTAGATAGTTGCAAACGTCACTGGACTTCGTATTTGTCTGGACTTCACTTAACAAATTTCTGCGAATTGATTTTATAACTAAGAAAATGATTTATTCTACATGTAATCGTCTCATTGACAATAAAGCACCGCATGACTCATTATCAGACGCACAACTCCCAACGTTTGACAATACCTCTTAAACATTAACTATATTATTT
>NW_016222688.1:0-1449 GCF_001687245.7 Rhagoletis zephyria
TTTTTATTGCCCTCTATGATGAAAATATGCAAACTGCAAGAGAGAGAGAGATGGAGAGAGAGAGAAGAACAATAAATACAAGTCAGAATATATATAGATACTATATATAGTTTGTATGTATGTATGCATGTATTCAATATGTATAAAGTATGCATCAAGCGCAGTGGCAACGAAGTAATTTAATTGAAAATTCATAAGTAAGCAAAAATGGCCAGATGACAAAGGTAATTGATAGAACGCGACGGCGACGACGACGACGACGACGATGATGTTGGTGGATGATACTTGGCAAGGCGTAAAACAGTGGCAATGAAATGTAGAGAAAGGCACGTAGTACTTGAACAATTGTGTGTTAATACCCTGTTAGAAAAAAGTGATTAAAAGAACCACAAAAATAAAATAAAAATCGAAGGCAAAATTAAACCCACACATCGGTCGTAAGTTAGAAGAATGTCACAATTATAAAAAAAAATAATAATAATTTATGCATAACCGGCGGTTGTGCAAAAATGAAAATTTTCCAACTATAATCAGAATACAATCACTCTTTAACAAAAGGAAGAAAATTAAATAAAAAAAAATTAACAATTGGTAACAAGTTTTTAAAACTAAATAAAAAAATAGTAAACAAAAGTAAAAAAAATTAAAAGCAACAAAAACAAGCACAAAAAATAAAAAAATAAATAAAAGCAACAAAATAGCAAAAAAACAAATAACACAAATGAAGAATAAGAAAAAATTAAAATTAAAATAAAAAACAAGAAAACATTTTACGAAATAACATGTAAATTAAAAGAAAGCAAATAAAACAAAAAAATTGATTGAATAAATTTAATTACATATATGTAATAAAAAAATTTTATAGAAAATTAAAATAAATTAAAAAATCTAAGATCTAGACTTTAAAAGGGCTACTAGATATACTTCTTCTTATAGTGACTATGTTATATCTTCAGATAGAAATGCTATAGAGCGAGCACAGTGTTCTGGATTTTAAACTAATTTTTTATTTACATCGTTTGAGAATTGCGCACAAGAACTGAGAAATAACATTAAAATGGCGTATGTTAGTTTAGGCGCATATTTTTAGTGGCGCGTTTTGCTTTTATAACAATCAGGGGAATATAGTAGATACTGTAATGGAATTCGATTACCAAAAACCTCTAAACTTGCGTGGTCAAATATATTCGGGTTTATGAATGCAAGATTATATTTTCAGAAAAAAATTATCATTATCATTAAAAAAAATATTAATCGGAAGAAATATGATTTTCCAAGTATCAAAGTAAACTGCTAAAAAAACAAAAATAAAAACGTATATGCAATATTCCTACCTGGCATCGCGCACGTACGCAACAATTACCCTTACTACCCAGCGCATCAATGTGCATCATCATAGTGCAAGTGAAGTAGCAGATATCAGTGCAGAAAGTGTAAAGTATAGGAGGG
>NW_016222689.1:0-1449 GCF_001687245.7 Rhagoletis zephyria
CCGAATAACTGATTAACCAACTTGCTCGAGTAATCGAATAATCGCACAGTCCTAATTTGAATATTTTACATACAAAATGAGCAAAAATAATAAAGATTGAAAAAAATTCAACAAAATTAAAAAATTGAATGCGATATAATAGAGTATATATGTATGTATGTACTAGGATGTTAATCCCGGGATCACGGTCTTTTAATTCTTGGGATGGCTCCAGCAAATAGAGTGAGTAAAACTAATTAATGGAGAGGAACAGTGGAATCTGGTGTTTATAAAGCTGCTCCCTATGGGGTGGACAATACAGACCTCACTGGAACAGAACATGCACATGGTTTATCTTCTGGAGAGAGACTAGTTTTGTCTTCTGATCAAATGGCTTTTGAAATTACCCAAGTGATCGCTTGTTAATTTCGCTTGGCAAAATTTGCACACAAATAACCCCTCTCCAACTAAAAAGCACGATCGCACTAATTCGCCTACTTTTTTACGACCCATTATTCCCGCAATTNTATTTTTTTTGTTATCAACGAAACAAAATTTTTGGTTGACTTATTTTTCTGATAATTAATAAAACGAAATTTGTTTTGATAAATACATAATGTTAACATTATCGATGTAAAAAACAAAAACGATTTTGAATTTTCGTTTATTGATAAAATTAACGTTAATGTGCAGCCCTGGTTTTGAGCTTGCAGGAAATTCAACGTTTTATGACTTAAATACCATAAATTAAATACGCTGCTCTAAATTGATCATTGAGAAACTTGCGAGTATAACGAGGTTTCGAGAAGGCGATCCTGCCGAGCATATGTTTTTCGAACGATCTCGGAGGAAATCGTAGGTTCTAAATTAATGTAAATGGAATTGCTTATCAGAAGAGTGGAAACTCTGAAAAAAAGATTTCTGCAGTTCTTAAACGTATTTCTTCCCTTTTTCAAAAAACCAAACTGAAAATGCTAACCAAGTCAAATATTGAAATCAAGCAAGTAATTAAGCCTTGTAAAATCCAACACATTAGATAATTTCCACGTTAATGTATATGTACGTATTACAGACATAAAGAGAAATCAATCCACTAAAAATGGGAACTGATCACTCAAAAAAATTTCAATTAATTTGAAAAATTAAAAATTTTAATATCTAATTAAAAGCTAACTAAAAAAAACGTTCGGAAATACAGCTTAAAAAAAATAAACAGAATAGAAAAAAAAAATATTAATCAACGCGTGCACCTTGCAATTTTCACTTTGTACATGCAGTTGTTTGCGTGCTCATCGCATCGCTATTTTGAAGCCTAAATTCATGCTTTAAATTTGCTGGCGAAAAGAATAAAGAAACGCACAACGAAGCAATTTGTACTGTTGCATACATTTAGGCAGCATATGCAGTTACGATCTACAACAATATCTTCCACATGCATTGCAATACACAAAGCCATATAAATAACCCCAC
>NW_016222690.1:0-1449 GCF_001687245.7 Rhagoletis zephyria
ATTATTTATTTTTTCTTCTGTTTCCCGCGCCTCTTTTCCAAATACATAAGTATATTCTAAATTGCCGTATACCGTATCATATACATATGTTATTTTAGATTTAATCAATAAATTGTAAACGCGTGACTAGCACTATAAAATAATTGTAAAATTGTTGTGTTAGGATACATCAATAAATAAACAAACAAACAAACAAATATTTGAGCGCTCCACCCGCCGTTCCAAATGAGCAAGTGCAGCCGGCCTTATATGCGAGCCTCTAAGAAATCGCCTCATGGGAGAAAAGGCAGCAAAATTATTTTGTATGAAATATATTATTGCCATTTTGAACTTTGACTACAAGATTAAAACACTGTATAGGTTAAGCACTCGTTCAATGTTATAATAATTTACAAAATTTTTAAGTAATAAAAACGATGACTTAACATTCGCATTCGCGAATGTGAAAAATATGGCATTCGAGACATCCCTATTAAATACACAAAATCCGTACTAGACTGTCTCGCTTAGATTTCGGAATGCTTACACATTGGGAAGTTAGCTTACTGGGCGCATGTAATAGACTTGAATTGATATGAAAAGTAATATATGTATGTACACTAAAGTGGTCCAAAAATGTATGTAAAAAAAAAGGTCGCATTTTTAAAGCCGCCAGCCCCTAGGATTGTTCTATACCAAAAAAAATATACCCCTATTTTTTTATTTTGAAAAAAAGCTCAAATTAGGGTGTGCTCAAAGCGCTCAAAGTTTTCAACGTATTTTATATGGGGAAAAAACAACTTTTCGTAGAAATAGTGTAGAATTCTTGAAAATCAATATTTTTCGATCGGAAAAGTTCCAGCCAAGTTATCTTCCAATAGCCAATTGTTCCTTTAACAATTTTTTCATGGTAACTATATTTTATAGGTCCTAGAAAATGCAATGGGGGGACCAAAAAAAAATCTTTAATCATAAAAAATGGTTAAATAAAAAATTGGATATTAATATTTGAAGTCTCCTGAAGAGAACCACGGTTTTACGATTGAAAAATATTGATTTTCAAGAGTTGTATACCATTTTTACGAAAATTTGTTTTTTCCCCATATAAAATACATGGAAAACTTTGAGCGCTGTGAGCACTCCCTAAATATTTTTTGATTTCAAAATGNAAATGAGTTGAAAGTATTCAACTCGGAACCCGCTGGTGGTAGCAGAGGAAGAGGGAGGCCCCCACTGCGATGGAAAGATCAGGTGGAGAAGGACTTGGCTTCACTTGGCGTTTCCAATTGGCGTCAGTTGGCACAGAGGAGAAACGACTGGCGTGCTTTGCTGAACTCGGCCAAAATCGCTTAGGCGGTTACAGCGCCAAAAAAGAAGAAGAAGAAGAAAATGCAATGGGGGGACCAAAAAAAAATCTTTAGTCATAAAAAATGGTTAAATAAAAAATTGGATATTAATATTTGAAGTCTC
>NW_016222691.1:0-1449 GCF_001687245.7 Rhagoletis zephyria
AGCGCTTTATGTGTCGGTATAAACAAGGTACTAGTTTTCTGTCGGCCAGCATTTCAGTATCACTCTTTTTATTATGAGATACGTCTCGTTTCCCTCTTCAGCTCCCTATGTCAATCTCGGACATATGTAAATTGCGTTGCGCCTGATCTCAGCGTCCACTGTGAGCGGCATCCTTTTCCTCTGCATCAGAAGATACCAAGCTTTCCGGATGTGGAGTACTAACTTTTTTATTGTATATTGTTTTCAGGTGGTGCCGCCGCCTTTGCTTCTGCGGCTATGTTGGGTCCACGTCTGGGGCGCTATTCAGACGGCTATGATCCTCTCCCGCTCGGCAATCCCGTGAATGCATGTATGGGCCTGTTTGTACTGTGGTGGGGATGGTTGGCCTTCAATTCGGGTAGTACTTATGGAGTGAGTGGTGCCAAATGGCAATATGCCGCACGTGCCGCTGTTATGACTATGATGGGCTCATTCGGTGGTGGCATCATAAGTTGCGCGTAAATCTACTTAACTTTATTTTATTCGCTATGCTTGCAAACAATTAACTTTGCATTCTCTATTTACAGATACTCACTTTGGCGTCACGATGGTCGCATGGACATCATTGATCTGATTAACGGCGTGCTTGGCTCCTTGGTTTCCATAACGGCTGGCTGTTTTTTGTATCGTGCTTGGGAAGCGTTAATTATCGGAATGCTAGGCGCACTACTTTGTGTTGTCGCAATGCCATTGTTCGATCGACTAGGCGTGGACGACCCGGTAGGTGCGAGCTCTGTTCATGGTGTTTGTGGAATTTGGGGAGTCATTGCTGTTGGATTATTTGCCGACAATCCTGTTCCTCTCGAAACAACAAAAGGGCGTTCAGGCCTGTTCAAGGGCGGCGGATGGTATTTAGTAGGCATACAGAGCTTATCGGCCCTATGTCTTGCCTGCTGGGGCATCTGTTCAACATTTCTACTACTCTATATTGTCAACAAATTTGTACCACTTCGCATGGATCCCAATGAAGAGTTGCTAGGCGCAGATTTGATGGAACATCGTATACGCCACTCCCAGATTGGCTTATCGCGCGCCATCTCGGCACTGGCACCAATTAAGGTGGATCTCAACGAATTCGCTGGTGTTCAGCCTATTGGTCTTAATCCCGGACATGAGAAAAGTATCGAACAATTACGCGCAGCAGATAATAAATTATTGCAATGGCAGCAATATCTCGAGCAAGTGAGTCCAGATCTGCCCAAACATGTGCAAGAACAATTCGCCGTCGAAGAACAAAATATACTGAAGAAGATTCACAATTCAACCGATATCAAAGCACAAACTGTAGGAAATATTTTTAGTCGCAAACTTAAATCAGTACATATCAGCAAGGATCTGGATCGTAATGTACACACAGAAATAACACATGGGTTCTATAAACCGAAGAATAACGAATTACCGGTGATTTCA
>NW_016222692.1:0-1449 GCF_001687245.7 Rhagoletis zephyria
ATCAGCAGTTCGTTTCCTTGAACATCATGGTGTTCATTTCATTTCCCTATAGTTGAAATATGTATACTGTCATATACAATATAAATTATTGTTCGGTTAATCCCAAAAGCTAAGCCAAGCAAACCATTGTTAAATGTTTCAAATATTCTACCAAAATTTTTTTGAGATTTCTCGAAGTGAAACACTGACTTTCACCATGAAATTTTTCCACCTGCCTCCTGCCTCGCAACACTGTGCATTCGCAGATGGGTCGAAGTTGAACGGCAAATTTTAAAGAGGTGTTTTCTGACCGGAACTCTCAGTAAATAACATGATCAGGCTGCCGAACTTTTTCAGCGTCTTTTATTTAGGCAGATGTTCCAGCTATCAAACAGGCAGCCTCGCTAGGCGCAAGGTATTAGCGATTAGAAGGGTAAATATCTATGCTGATAGTCAAGCGACCATCAGGTTCTAGAATCGATCATGATGCGATTGAAACTGCTCGGAGATTGTGTGACCTTTCTCTCAATCGTCTCGGAGTATTCATCGTTGGAAATTGCAGGCCAAACGAATTGGCTGAGCAGGGTGCCCCTTAAGCTATCTCCTGGACCGATGAGCTTGCAGTCAGCTCGGCGCTGCACAAAACCCCATAAATGCAAGGCTTCATAGTCTTCATGGCCGGCAATTGACTGCGGGTGGTCAAAGGGGCTTCTGCAGTTAGCTAAGCGCCAGTTCTTCATTCTTACCGACCGGTCAATGTCATTTAGGAACCCATGTGATGCAACCTAATATCGCCAGGTTTGAAGGACGAGATGAAATCATCTCAGCAATTCTTTGCAGCTGCGCGGCTTTGACTAGCCTAAGGTTTAAACACCTCGGCTTATATTTCGTCAACTTTATTTTGAGCACCTAAAAAAATGTCTAACTTCACACGAATTACCTTAAGTTACCTTTGCATGAATGCTACAAGGTGTTAACACAATGAAGAACAACTTGTGCCACCTTACCTCACCCAGCCTAACTTTGAAGAAGTAAAATAGAATCGACAAGCCCGTAGAAATATTTTTTATTTATTTAATTAAATCATACACAGATTTCGGAATATTGTATTCTATCGTCAGATTGTCAATCAACCGACTGATTAGAGGTGTAGCTACGACAGGAATGGAATGAAATTTGAGATGTCCACTAACCCATTATTTCCTGAAGAACTTACCAGACTCTTTTATGAATCTTAATGGAGGGAAAAAGAATATAGCTCGACCATGTTCAATATGAGTATGCTTCGTACTATCTTCATTTTTCAAATAAGACACACACAGTGGATCGTCGATGTTACCTTTGATAACCACCATAGGTCGTCCCCATGGAATGTGCCCCCTAATCAGTCCTTTCAAACCTGGTAGCTCACTGCTTCTCTGCCTTTTCAGGAAACACTTGGTTGTTTTGCTGGTAAAATTGGTCCCGCTC
>NW_016222693.1:0-1449 GCF_001687245.7 Rhagoletis zephyria
AGAGGAGTCTTTGTCCGAGTGGGCATCTAAATTCAACTCCGCACTTGTAGGCGCTTTTACTAAACTTTTAGATGTTTCCTTTATAGTACTTCCAACTAGATCCGTCAGCCATGGCGCATTGCCATTTTCAGCATGTGAGTCCGTACGCATGCGCGTCTGCATTGCTTGTGTTTTTCGTATATTCTTACTTTTTTCTTTATCCATTTTCGCTAATGCTTTGGCTGACGTTGTCGGTGGCGATGGTTTGTTTATAACTTAAAATAAAATTTAGGTTAACTAAGACAAATACATACATATATTCAACATTTTTAATCATTTACCATTTACATGTACCAGCTGTTCTCCTCCTTCATCGCTAGTGCTATTTGGGGGCATATCGCTGATATCGATTGGACCTTTCGCCGTTCTCGCAATCGTAACGGTCGAAGTAGATTTAATTGTAGCCTCCATAACAGGATTTGTTGATATATGTTTTGCACTTGCACTGGACTGAGCAGATACAGCATTTTCGCAGAGGTTAGCCAATCGTTCCCCTCCATCAGCGTCGTTGTCATCTATATTAAGTGTGGATATACGTTTTACAATATCTCGCACAAGTCTTTTCTTTTGCCTTTGATTTAAGCTTCGCGCATCTATCAGTGAACAAAGCAGTTGGATGCCTAAATCCAGTTGTGGAGAATTTAATAACGACGAAGATGCTGTAGAATTTTCTTTATTTTCAGTAAGCATTTGTTTTAAAGTGTCGTGTACTTGTTGTAAGCTTGTTTCACTGGCGTTTTTAGATATACTATCTTTCCTTGAGCTAACCGTTTTATTAGAAGCTAGCATTTCATGTAATCCTGCCACGAATGGATGCATTTGTTTTTGTTGTTGTTGTTGTTGTTTTTGGCGCTCTTTGGTTTTCATTATATTTTTAGGTTTATTATTTAAAGACCCTTTCCTCATGGCAACTTCGCCATCAGTGGTAGAATGTGTCGATCGCGAGGAATAATAATCGAAACTGCTGGGTGTCGCAGTGTCGGCAGCGGTGGAAGATGTTGCTGATGCAGCGGATGANTGATGTTTGGGCGTATTGATCATATCTCTTCTGTAGCGACATTGATGTGCCTGTGGACACTAGTTTGGGTCGTGACCCTGCATTAGAAATATCTTTTTCATTTTTTGGAGTCATCATAGTGCTAGAAGCCAGGGGTGGAGTGTTGCGGCTGAGAGTATACTTTTCTACATACTGTTTCGATTGATTTGTTTCCTTGGGTTTATCATCTTTTTTAGCTTGATTGGCATAAATTTTTGTGGCCCCATTTTTTTCGGCTTTATGGGTGCTTTTTTGTTTGTCCTGCTTATGCTGATTTGCGCCATCATTAGTAAATTTTGCCTTTTTTTTCGAAGAGCTAATGGACGATATCTCTTGAAAATATTCCTTAAGTACAGAACGCTCTAAAATGCTTA
>NW_016222694.1:0-1449 GCF_001687245.7 Rhagoletis zephyria
TTTATAGTAAGATCAATTACGTTTCTATTTTATTTTAATATTTTTTCCCCTCAGTGTTGTTTATTTGATTCCCCTAAGTAAATTTCGAGTGAAACATCACTCCGAGGTTCAGAAACTCATGTACTGTAGAGAGACTTAAGCCAAAAATATAAGATGGGACCTTACTGGACTAAGATTTTTCGAAAGGGATATATGAAAACACTCCTTAATATAATATTTTTCAATAAAAGAAATTATTTTGGAGAGATAGAGATACGATACACACAAAAATGAGAAAAAGAGGCTAGATTTGTAACCGTCGAACGACCACTGACAAAACTATGTTGTTACGGATCGATTATTCATTTAAAAGCACAAAAAAAAATCTTTACATAATTATTTTTTCGAAAAATTCGGAATAAGTTAATAGTTCGAAAATTGATCTAATATCTTCACTTCATTTTTTTCGGATTTACAAATCGGCAAATTAGACGCAATTTGCTAGCGATCAATACAAATACCCTTAGACAGAGAAAGGTTAAAAATCTGGTTAAGTGGCATACAGAGAGACGAACTGCATTTCTTATGTATATAAGCAAATCTCACGAGTTGTTAAATTTTTCAAAAAAAAACGTATTTTTAGTGGCACATTTATCTTAGACAATGCATTATCTTCCATTTTGCGCAAAGAATAAGATTCCATCGCGGAATCGTATTTAAATGAAAACTTAAAATAACTACACTTAAATTAAAAAAAAATCGAAAATTTTCAAAAACTACAAAATAACTGTGACAGATATTCTGCATGTTGCACACTATTGAAACTTCGCAGATATGTTGTATTTGATGCCAAAGTCCATTGCCTCTAATATGAAACTTCTATTTGAAAACTTCCCAAAGTTATTGCAAAAAACATTTGCTATTTTTTCGAGTGACAATGAAAAAATGAGCAATTTCGGTACTTGTTCGCCTAAATAATCGTTTTGAGGCTAAATTGTTTCAAGTACTTGATTTGTTTTTTATTGCACTTGTTTCTGGAACTCCATTGATTGAAATAAATGCAAGAAAAATGCTTGACACCAAAAAAAACAACAACTCGTGAGATTTGCTAATATACGAGGAGAGCCTTAGCTACATACATATATCATGGTGAGGTCCAAATAAAAAGTAGCAAAATCTGGAAAAATATTCATTTAAGTATTAAACATTCGCAAGGACTTACCTTGGGGATAGTATTTGCGCTTTTCGCTTGCCTTCTAGTTTTTCTTCATCCATAAATAAATAAACCAAATTTGCATTCATTTTGTTCAAATATTTTCATCTTTTATTTTTCATTGTAATAGTTATTTCTTTTTATCGCCTTCGATTTGTTTTCGTTTAGTGTTGCTATGATTTACATTTGGAAATGATTCCACATAATATTCGTTTAATTTATCATTTGAAATTCCATCATTTACATACATACACAAA
>NW_016222695.1:0-1449 GCF_001687245.7 Rhagoletis zephyria
TGAAGAGTTGCAACGAAGTAGCGATTGTGGATATGTGTGTGTGTGTGTGCGTGGGATTGAGCCGCAAAGCAACTGCCACCTCGAACACACACATATACATTCTGTGTACGACCTTTCCGCTAGAGATGAAAGGACTTTGTGTACTTCCTTAAAACTCGAATTGACTATCGTTAACGACAATCAGCGGAAGAGGCGGATAAAGCAACGCGCCGATGACGGTTGTGAAGTATACAAGATTTTAAAGACACCGCCGCCGCAACTTTCTACATCTCTTTCATGCGGAAGCGCAGAGTACACAAAACACACACACACACAGTTTATCCCTTTATTTTGCATAAAATATTGAAATGCCCTGTTAAGTGGTACTTAACGCAAATAGCAAAGGCATTCAAGTACTGGACAGAGTACAAAGCGACTAAAGTGTGGGCCGCAAATATTTTCTTGAAAACAGAATTTGTGTAGGGGATGGGATGGAAAGCAGCGGATTCACGGTAATGCAAATGTGAAAGTGATATGATGAAAATGTTATCGGCGCGCACGATATGACACATACATATCTACGCTCTATCAGCAGGCATTGGTTTTTAGGCTTCAATGATTTGTTGTGCCCTGATGATATCTCTACTGCCGCATACCCATGACTATGGCAATACCTTGATTGTCCTGCCACAATTTCCATGCGCTTTCCCATATCACAGTGAAATGTATTTAACCAGCACACCGCGCGACTACTTATGCATTGGTCCACTACTGCTCACAGCACATGCAACGTCTCATTTGTTCAATTTCATTTGCTTGCCGTTCCATTTGTTCAGCTGTCAATTCGTTTATGCTTTGCTCTTGCCGTTTCACTTGTTCAGTTGACGAAATAACGGCGCTATGATTCGAACCACGCAACTAACAAGGAAAAAACTAAGCAACAAAACAGTGGCAAAGCTGAAATGTCGAAGCAGTGCAAAAGCGTTACGCGCACACGCATCCCATTAACTACTTTCACATTCCTGCATACATACAAACATACATATATACATATTTACGTGTATTTGTGTGTGGTGGTTTGGCGCAAGTTTTCAACGATTTACGAAACGATTGAATTGTAATGAATCTGATTTGGCATGCAATGGGAGAAAAACTTTTTCGTTGATGTTTGCAACTCTGCAAAGTTTTGTGGGTGATATGCTGGCGGCTTGGCGAATGTAAAGACGTGAGTGGGCGCAGCTACAGCTCAGCCGATAAGTTGAGCCACAGACATAGACGTCTCGCTCTCTACTATCTATCCACTGCCATCTGCCACTGAGTTGCCGTTGTGGATTTGTTTTGGCGCTTTGCCCCCACCACAGTTTATCTTTGCAATGATTCTTTTCCTTTTCTCTTACGAAGTTTTGGCCCTTAGCTTGTTTTTTTTTTTTTATTCATACGGATTTTATATAAATTATGCAGCGGTATTGA
>NW_016222697.1:0-478 GCF_001687245.7 Rhagoletis zephyria
AAAAGGGATGCAAAACGAACTAGATCTTATTTGTCGAATTTAGAACCAGGTCGGAGCTATCGAAAAAGGGATGCAGCGTGGGGCTTGTTAACTTTACTAGGAAGTGTCAATTGCCCCCCCCGCTGCATTCCTTTTTCGGTAGTTCCGAACTAGTCCTAAATTCTATAGTTCCGACCCAGTTCTAAAATCGACAGACGAAATAAAAAAGTATCATGATNAAAAAAGTATCATGATTTTTCAATATTTTGGTTCTTCCGTGTGTGCGACTTTAAGTTATTTTGGAAGAAATGTGTTTCCATTTGAAATTAAATTTGTTTGAATGATTGTAAGAAATGTACGGTTACATACCTTTAGCTGTAGTTGAGTTTTCAGAGATGCTCGCTGTTATTTCTTAGATTCCAGACTGTCCCAAGATGTTGAAATGTTAACACAAATTTTAGTTTTGTATTACCAAGCTATGAAAAAGCATCTGCGAAGC
>NW_016222697.1:506-1449 GCF_001687245.7 Rhagoletis zephyria
TGCATCCCTTTTTCTATAGTTCCGAACCAGTTCCAAATTCGACAGATGAGATCTAGTTCGTTTTGCATCCCTTTTTCTATAGTTCCGAACCAGTTCCAAATTCGACAGATGAGATCTAGTTCGTTCTGCATCCCCTCTTCTTTAGTTCCAAACCAGTTCCCAATTCGACAGATGAGATCTAGTTCGATCTGCATCCATTTTTTATAGCTCCCTTCCTCATACTTGCACTCCATTATACTAAAATTGAATGTGATTTAAATAGAAAGTGAATTATTTTAATGAAATTTTGCAGAATANAGTTCCCTTCCTCATACTTGCACTTCATTATACTAAAATTGAATGGGCTAAAAAACTGCAAACTCAACTTTTTCTAGAGAGCGTAAATAGAAAGTGAATTATTTTAATAAAATTTTGCAGAATTTTCTTAAATTTTGCACAAGGTTTGGAACTCTGTTTTTTGGGGATTTTGTTGTAGAATTGACCATATTTTTTTTTTAAAATTACCGAAAATTAAAATATTTAAAAAATAGTTGCACGTGTTGTAAATATTCGTTGTACCTAAACTTTATTGACTGACTGTATTTAGGTAGCTGTGCTCGATTGCATAAAAAAAAAATTAATTTGTCTTTTCTTAAAAAAAAAGGTAGCTCTGGTGGCTTGCATTTTTAAATAAATTTAGTGAGAAAGTGGTAATTATTTTGACACTTTTGTTTTAAATGCCTCTTTTCTGCAACAGCATTGCCATTCTCAATTGTCCTTCAGGATCTTGGCCTTTGTTTATGGAATCACTAAGTATAATGATTATTAAGCAACTCAAAAACTATTCCAGCGTGAGTACCGACGTACCCTTTGATGAAAACGATGTAGAACAGGTCAACTCCTTGCCCTTAGTTATTGTAAAAGTTGGCCGAAATTTGCGATTTGTTATTGGACACTTAAAATG
>NW_016222698.1:0-450 GCF_001687245.7 Rhagoletis zephyria
AGAGGGAGAGATGAGGATGAGGATGAGGATGAAGAGGTGGACCAGGAGGAGGATGAGGAGGAAGAGAAAGACCAGGAGGAGGATGAGGAAGGCCAGGAGGAGGAAGAGGAGGACCAGGAGGAGGAGGGGGATCAGGAGGAGAAGGACCAGGAGGAGAAGGACCAGGAGGAGAAGAAGGACCAGGAGGAGAAGGACCAGGAGGAGGAAAAAGAAAAGAAACAGTTAGTACAAAATAATACAAACAAAAGTTAACAACAACTTACCAAAAAGATCCAGGAGAGAAGAGGACCAGAAGCAGGGGAGAATCTAAAAAGAGAAAAGAATTAATTACAAAGAAAACAAAGTTCTGATAATAAGGGTACTTATCTGAAGGGAAATGTCCAGCGATGAAGAGGTCCAGCGATGAAGAGGTCCAGCGATGAAGAGGTCCAGCGATGAAGAGGTCCAGCG
>NW_016222698.1:460-1453 GCF_001687245.7 Rhagoletis zephyria
GTCCAGCGATGAAGAGGTCCAGCGATGAAGAGGTCCAGCGATGAAGAGGTCCAGCGATGAAGAGGTCCAGCGGTGGTGAGGACGTCCTGGGAGATGAGGTGAGATGAGGGTGAGCGAGTGAGGTGAGGTGATCCAGGGCCAGACCATCCAAGACAAGGAGAAAGAGAAAGAGAAAGTAAACATTAGTACAAGAGTAAACAATCAAAAGAAAAGACTTACCAAACTCGAGCAAGTCGAGTCGATGGTGGTGGGGTGATGGTGATGAGGTGCTCCCGCGATGGTGGTCCAGCGATGGTGATGGAGTCCTGGGTGATGAGGTAAGATGAGGTGAGGTGAGATGAGGTGTTCCAGGGCCACATCAGGACAAGGAGAGGAGAAAGAGAAAGTAAACATTAGTAAACAAAAGAGTAAACAACAAGAACAAACTTACCAATCTCGAGCAAGTCGAGTCGATGGTGGTGGGGTGATGGTGATGAGGTGCTCCCGCGATGGTGGTCCAGCGATGGTGATGGAGTCCTGGGTGATGAGAATGATGAGTGTGAGCGAGTGAGTTGAGGAGAGAGGAAGGCAATGGCGATGGAGAGAAAGGTGGAAGAAGGGGGCAAAAACGAGGTGTTCCAGGGCCAGGGCCAGGACATCAGAGGAGAAGAAGGAGAAGGAGAAAAGGGAAAAGAAAGTAAAAGTTAGTAAAAATGTAAACAAACAACACAAGAGACTTACCAAACTCGAGCTAGTCGAGTCGATGGTGGTGGTGATGGTGATGAAGAGGTGCTCCCGCGGTGATGCCAAACGCCTGAGAGTGAAAGAGATGAGAATGAGCGAGTGAGGCGAGGTGATCCCCAGGAGGTGAAATGGCGCAGATGAAAGAAGCGGAAGGGCAAAGGGGTGAGGTGTTCCAGGACCAGCCAGGCAGCAGAGGAGAAAGAGGAAAAGGAAAAGAAAGTAAAGGTTAGTAAATGTGTAAACAACCAAAACAACAAACTTACCAGGGAA
>NW_016222699.1:0-1449 GCF_001687245.7 Rhagoletis zephyria
AAATACGGATACTGCCTGGGATTCTGAATTGATTGCCTGTTAAAGGACTAGGCAAACATGGGCCTAGCTTGGTTTGATTCAAGCTCCTGTGCTAAAGCCAAAGCGGAGGGAAGATCGTTAGGTCTGGAAGAAAATAGTATGTCGCATAAGAGATTCTATTAGGGTGGTATTTCCACCGGTCCTTTCGACCTCATCGTAAAACCCTACCACTGATAATTTACCCTGTCTTAAGGTGGATAGCTCTTGCTCAATTAGGTGGATAGGCCTTTTATCGGCATATGCAAAATCTAACCGTGAAATAATTGCCTTAAAATTTAGGACTGTGTTGAAGGATGAAAGCACACTATCTGCCGCCCCTACTACTTTATTTCTTATGATGCTTACTGCCTGGTAGTGTTTGGAACTACCTGGAATCCCTCGAATACCTTATACGCAGTGTGAGCTGCTTGCCGCCATGAGACATAACGGGTAGGATCACCCTTGAATTCCGGCATGATCTTTACCAGGTCTAAGGATTCGTCACACAATACATTTGGTTCAATTGTAACCGGCTCATACTGAACCACTTGAGTTGGGGTCTCGATTCTAGCTAATCTATTTGTAAGTTCGTCTATACGGGTCTGAAACTCCTGTCTGCAATGCTCGGTTGCCGTACGGATTGCAGTATTTAGAAGGGCTTGGAGAGTCTGGGCGTCCATCGACATTGTTCTGTTTTTAGGAAATTTCCGATTCAAACACTACTTTTTTCTAAAATCTCGAATGGGATTTCTCAGATTTATCTAATTGATTTTAAACTTTTATTAATATAGTTAGCTGCTAAACTTTCTACTTACATTAATATTTTCATGTCAATATCTTGTGTGCTCCTTGATCGCTGTATTGGTGGTTGTTAATATATTATCGTTATAATATCTTGTGTGATCCTTGATCGCTGTATATATCGCTGTATATATCATTAGTGTCTCCCTGATCGTTGTAATATCTTGTGTGATCCTTGATCGCAGTATTGATGGTTGTTAATATATCATTAGTGTCTCCCTGATCGTTGTAATATCTTGTGTGGTCCTTGATCGCTGTATTGATGGTTGTTATTATATCATTAGTGTCTCCCTGATCGTTGTAATATCTTGTGTCATCCTTGATGATCGCTGTGTTGATGGTTGTTACACTTCAATGATGAAATTTTTTTAAACTTAATTGTGATCCTTGAGATCGCTGTATTGATGGTTGTTACACTTCAATGGTGAATGTTTTAAACTTAATTGTGATCCTTGAGATCGCTGTATTGATGGTTGTTACACTTCAATGGTAAATTTTTTTAAACTTAACTGTTATTTTTATTTTTTTTTTTTAACTTAGCACCTGTAGTTCTGAGTGAGTCTATTTCTTTTTAGGAGGTTGGTCCGAACCCACGGCCAAACACGCGTGTCCTTTATAAGGATTTTATTC
>NW_016222702.1:0-1449 GCF_001687245.7 Rhagoletis zephyria
ACTGAGCCTCCGATGCTTAACCGCCACTGCAGATTTTTTTCTAAACACACAGCTATGGGTGCTAACATGTGAGATATACTAATATACTTTTTATTTAACAAGAAACAGAAAAAAAGCCTCTGGTTTGTAACATATGCTTTAAAACTTGGACTTGTCAATCATCATTCAAGCGCCATCTAGCGGGATGTGCTAATGAGCGTAAGTTCAAATGCAATCAATGTCAAGCCAAATTCAATCAAAAAGAACACCTCAACAAGCATATAGAACGTAAACATACAATTATTTCATATATGAAGATTAATTAAATGTCTGTGGCTTCCCAAAATTGCCTCATGTGATTGATTCGATTCGCCCCGTTATCATCACTCTTCTTCCTCCTTCTCCTCCTTCTCTGTCCCTCCGCCCCTAACGATGGATCGAAGCACTTTTACCTGCTGCTGCTGAGGCCGCACTCCACTACTACTCACTGGCACTCCAATTGCCGTTGCCGCTCGACGCCGATCACACACATCACTACTTACACGCATCACCACTTTAAACCACCACCACTCAACTTGACTAGGCAACGAGCACAGCAGTCAGTCAGTCACAGCCACAGTTCAAAGACTTTAAGCCCGCATCACCTTTTTCGAAACGATGGTCAATCTGCAGTACACTTCAACTCCAACTCCAGCAGGCAACTTCAACTTCAGCTCCTCCATTCCTCCTCTTCTTCCTCCTCCGCTCACCTCAGTCAAACTGCAGCTCTTTGTCGGTAAATGACTACTGGCCTGTAAATCTCTGCTTGCCCTCTACCAGAAGATGGACCCAGCGGGCGCGGCAGAGTTCTCCACCATCATCGTTCGAAATGAGAGCGGCAGCTACGGCTTAGGCGACGATAGACAGCCGCCAGAGCAGCCGAGACACGAGCCGCTTGAAGAGAGGACGACCAGTTTTGACAATGCTGGCCTACTAGTGCACCACCAACAGCAGCAGCTTATCTTTGAAAGCTGTCAGCAGCAGAAAAACGATGACGATACTACGAGGCAACCTGATCATAGTAAGTATTTGCACTGCACTATCTTTCATTCATTCTATTTCTCACCTCTCTTTACTCATTCACAGTTATTTCGTCCTCTCAGCACCGCTCATTTCAGTCATTCAACAGCAGCAGCGGCAGCGGCAATAGCAACCCAAACCAAAACAATGCCCACCCTGAGGACGAGGAGGATTTGCCGATCTGCCAGAGCTACTCTGACCTGGAGGAGTCGATCCGACTGGAGTCGCCCACTCGAAGTCGCTTCCTCGCCTGGTTCTCCCGGCACTTTATTCTGCCGACGCCCGGTGTTCCTCAGCGGTCATCTCCAGGCTTGGATGGAATCGACAGAGCAGCTGAAGCATCCGTCCGGGTTTGCCAGCAGCCCTCCACCCGGTGGTCGCTGAACTACCGGGTACGCCAAGCTAAAAAAA
>NW_016222703.1:0-1449 GCF_001687245.7 Rhagoletis zephyria
TTGATTTGTTTCGAATTTTTAGGATTTCGATGATTCTTCTATGGGAAAGAGGTAGTGTCTCCGAGGTGGTCGCATATTAATTTGGTTTAGATCCGATCATTGCATCATGTAGAAATTAACGGTACACCTGAATTTGTAGATCAGAATTAAAGTCGGCCGTGGTTTTTGCTTAAAATATAATTCTCATTTCAATAGCTATGTATTAGAAATTGAGCTATAATTGGTAACAAAAAATTTTTTACTGACAAATTTCAACTTTTTCATTTATTTTTCCGTAAAAACACTGTGACAAGAATTTGTCGCTGATACAGAATAGAACCGTGTTAATAAAAACGTAATGGCATAATGGCAAATTTTATGAACGTAACGACTCGGATACATATTTTTAATGCACAACATTGGCATACAATTTTTTGTCTTTAGCGTTCAGAGGAAATCCGGCATAACAATTTCGGTAAAAACAATTGGATATGAAAAATATATATAAAAGTGTTAAATAATTGTTTTATGTAAATAAATTTAATGTTTTTCGAAGAGAATTTTAAAAGAATGGCATTTATAACTAAGAATTTTGTACGAAAAGTCTATTACCAAACAATAAATTTTTAACGTAAAACTATTTATTTTCAAACACTAGTTTTTAAATAATGTCAAAGAAATTGTTTTTTTTACAAAAAAAAATGTTAACGGAAAATAATTTTAACATGCACTTTTTTACATTTTCAAAATGATTTATTAAAGAATGATANTTTTTTTTTTAACAAAAGGAACATATCTCTTACAAAAAATAATAACTATTTTTTTAAATTTTACAACTTTGTTTTTAATTTTGTAATACTTTTTAACCTTTTCTAATAGCATTTATAAACTTTTTAAAAAATTGTAAAATTCATCTAAATTTTAGGCACTTTTTTAACATGGGCGCTTGAAATTCTGTACTATATATTTTATGAAATTTTTTTTTAAGAAGATGTCCGTCTGCGAGACTGCGGAATTATGAAATTTGAAAAGCCTTAGCCAATAATTTAATTGAATACAAAGAACAATTACGTTTTTTAAGGTTTTAATAATTTAAAACAAACTTGGTCTTCGAAACTTTATTTTTTCATTGTAAGTTGTTTTTTTATGATGTAATGTTTTTTTTTATTAAACGAAAGTTCTTTTTTATTTTAAAATAGCTTAAAGCTTTTTTAACAGAATATTTTGAGTTAGTTTTTTATTAAAATTTTCATGATGTGTTTCGATTAGTGACGATTTTAAAAATAAGAAAAAAACTCAAAACAAATTAAACAATTTTTAAATACTGAATTTTTCATCAGCTAAAATGTAAAAAGTAACAAGCTCCAAAAAATTTCCAAGCGAAACTTGCAAAGAATTTTATAAAATAAAAACACCACATCTTTCATAAAAAATGACCTCAAAAATAAATAAAATAAAAATTATATATAT
>NW_016222704.1:0-1449 GCF_001687245.7 Rhagoletis zephyria
GCAGCCGTGGCAACTGCCATTAACCTGTAAAAGTAAAAGCGACCACAACCGACCATACAACAACACCAACAACAGCAGCGTGCGCCTGTAATCGGGTACATACATAAGTGGCAAGTAGCAAGTGGCAAGTGGCAAGTGGCAAGCGGTCGACCGCACACGTTCTGCGGTCGCCACGCCTCTTTTGTACCGCTAACATTACCAACACCACCTTGACTCAGCCAGTTAAACCACAAAGAGACGTGCGACCGCACGCAGTGATTGACACAACGATCGGCCAGCTAACAGCTAAGCAAGCGTTCAAGCCGAATAGCCAGTCAACACCCACTCGCGTCATTAGAAACTATATTTAAAAGGCTACAACAATAATATACATTTGCGTACAACAACTTTAACAAAGGCAACTAAATTGCGGGAACAATAAAAATCAAACAAAAATTTGCCAATGAAACTTAGCTGTAACTGGCAACTGGTTTTAATAACGCCAGTAACTGTGCATTGTGCTCGCCATTGTCTTTATGTAGTTACATTGTAAGTGCTGTAGGGTTACATTGAGTTGTTAGGTGGTCACCCGGGCGTATACGCAACACCAGACAGAAATCCATAGCCGATAGATAGCACGTTGGTCACATTACAACATCAGCGAAATTCGACACAATGCATGCGAAATTTAAATTCACGTCATCAGAAGTTGGTGATAGAACAGCAGTGCGCTGCTTGCTGTTTACATACGCTCTTACATTTGTATGTGTGTATGTTACCCAAAAAAGGTAGCACCAGTAAGCTTTTTATTATAAAAATTATAATATAATGGATACAATTTTGTGAACCTTTTTGGCTTTAGACTTTTACGAAAATTACTGAAGTTTTCTAAAAAAAATCCGAAAACTTACCTACGAAAAATCCATAAAAGTTCTGAAAATGCCGATGAGTTCCTAAAACTCCTCGAGGAAACCGAATGTCTAGAAAAAATCACATTGCCTTAAACAATGAAAAAATTAAAAAATTAAATTTTATAAATTTAAAAGTAAAACGTCTAGCTAAATGACTAAAAGACGTAATTGTTTTCTTTTTTGATCAAAAACTATTTGTTTTTTTTTAATTTTATGTCTTTTTTTGTAAATATGTAAAAGCATTATTTTTTTTTTTTGAAAATAATACCAAATAACAGTAAAGAACTAATACTAAGANGATTAAGACTAAATATAAGACATAAGACCGAAGTTAAAGCTGAACACGAATGCATACGAAAGCGATCGCGAATGTGAAGACGAATAAGAAGACGGCAGCGAAAACGAAGACGGAGACGATTACGAAGACTAAGACTAAAAAGAAAACCGCGCCAGTGTCAGAGTACCAGGATGGGAGTAAATGCAAATATCGATGTAACGAAAAAGCGACACGGACGTTGGACTCTAATTTCAAACTTCAGTGAAAGGAAAAAGCAATAGA
>NW_016222707.1:0-1449 GCF_001687245.7 Rhagoletis zephyria
TTTCTACTTTTTAGTCCTTTTATAAAAGCGTTGTATATTAAAAAGTTTTCATTTTATTTTATTTATTTTCTACTTTTAATCTTGTCTGTACAAAATTTTGCCACAGATATTAAAATAATTCAACTTGCAGTGCACGAGAACAGAAGACTATGCAAGCACAAGATTGTTTGCTCACCTTTAGTATAAACATACATACATATAGCAGCAGTTTATTTCATTTAAAGAAATGGCGTGTCGTCCTTTTCCGCTGTAGCGTATGTAGTGCATATTTTTAACTTCTTCTGGAGAGGCGACATCTATCTCTAGAGTTTCTCTAATTGTATGTCTTTGATATGATACCTACGACAAGGTTGATATCTAGACTAGGTTTGCCTTAAATACCTTTGCTATACTTATAGTATGGTGGTCTGGGAATACTTAATGTGACCAACCGTACTTCTTTCAGAAGTACAGTACTTCTTTTTTCGCTCTTGTACTTCGTACTTCGAAGTACAGTCAAATGTACTTCTTTGCGATATTTTGTACTTCTGGAGGGAGATTCTGTAACCAGTTAGCGACAATTTTCGGGTCGCTATCGCACTTTTTGACGCATGATATAAATGGTTTTGCGTCAAAAAGTGCGATAGCGATTCGAAAATTGTCGCTAACTGGTTACAGAATCTCTCCCAGATCCTGTTCAAACCATTAAAGTCGCCGGGGACCGATGGCATCATACCTGCACAAACGGCTCTGCAGGTGTCGTGCAATTGGTTGGATGCTATTTATGCGAACTGCGTAAGGACCGGGTGCATCCCCATGGCTTGGGGGTAGTCAGTGTTGCGTTCATCACGAAGGCCGGAAAAGGTTATTATGTTTCCCCTAGGGATTTTAGGCCTATTATCCTCTTCCTTTTTGATAAAAACGCTTTTAACGCTAGAAAGGCTGATAGACCTGTACATAAGAAACGCGATTCCTCGTGACTGTCTTTCAAGAGCTCAATATGCTTATTGCAAGAAAAGATCGGTGAATACCGCCCTGCACACATTGGTAAAGTGGTCAGAGGAAGCATCCACCCATGAAGATTATGCAGTAGGAGCCGTCTTCGATATCGAGGAGGCCTTTAACAATGTTACTCGAGAGGTAATAGTCACGTATATCCATAATCTTGGGGTAGTAACCGACCTAATAAGCTTACTTCGTGACAGAACCGTCGCGGCGGAGTGGGAGGGCATCTGCACTCAGGGCAGAGTCAATATGAGCATTCCACAAAGTTGTGTTGTCTCTCCCCTGCTCTGGATTGCGGTTGTAAACAACCTTCTAGAGGAACTAGAAAAAGTGGGCTCTCGGGTGATCGCTTATGTAGATGATGTAAAACTTTTGGTTAAGGGACGGTTTCTATACACCCTTTTTAATCTGATTCGATGTTACCTGAACTAGGCGGCTGTCGTTGAAGCCTAACATTGAGGAAAG
>NW_016222708.1:0-210 GCF_001687245.7 Rhagoletis zephyria
GGTTTTTTTTGAAAGTGTGGTGCTCACTGTCCCGTTTTCTCCACGTAAGTATTTAGTTAGCGGTTTTGCTATTGATGCGTAATCCTTAATGAAACGCCAATAGTAACCTGATAACCCGAGGAAAGATCGCAACACGCGAAGTGTCTGCGGAACCTCATAATTTACAATGTCCTGAACCTTATCTTTTGACGTTTTAATGCCGCTTTGGGA
>NW_016222708.1:266-1449 GCF_001687245.7 Rhagoletis zephyria
ATCGCAACGCGCGAAGTGTCTGCGGAACCTCATAATTTACAATGTCCTGAACCTTGTCTTTTGACGTTTTAATGCCGCTTTGGGAAACTACGAATTCGAGAAATTCTACCTAGGTTTTAAAGAATTGGGTCTTCTCTAATGAAACCCTCATATTTGCTAAATATAATTTCTGAAAGACGCGGCTGACGTCGTGGAAGTGAGTTTCATAATCCTGGGAAAATACGATTATGTCATCAATGTAGACGTGACATGTTTTCCCTATTTCTTCCCTCAGTACATCATCGATGGCACGCTGGAAAACACTAGGGGCATTTTTCAGCCCAAACGGCAGTCTACAAAACTCGTACTTTCCGTTGTTTACGGAAAATGCTGTTTTCTCCCTGTCTTTTTCAGCTAATTTTATCTGGTGGAAACCAGATTTAAGGTCTATTGTTGTGAAAATTGAGGATTTACCCAAATTTGCTAATATAACGGAAGTGTCAGGGATAGGGTATCTATCATTGATAGTCTTTTCGTTGAGTTTTTTAAAGTCTATGACCATTCGCATTTTCTTTTCACCAGATTCGGATAATCCTTTTTTAGGGACTACCCATATAGGGCTATTGTATGGAGACCTGGAAGGTCTGATAATGCCATTTCGTAAAAGGTTATCAATTTCTTTATTTACGAATTCGGACGCTGCCATTGGGTAGGGATATGATTTCGAATACACTGCTTCATTGTCTGTTGTTCTAATGGTTGCCACAATATTCGTATTGTAAGGAAGGGATTCCTCGGGGTTAGAGAAAACTGCAGCATACTTACTTTTCAGCTCGTCAATGTATGGTTTCAGTATAATATTGTTAACATCCTTACAGTGGAGATGTTGTAAATTTTCTGAACCAGTTTTGTGTGAAAGGACTCCTTTCTTAACGTCAAGGTTAGCACCGATTTTGCGTAAAAGGTCATAACCGATTATACCGTCGAATGTTTCAAGTGTGGATAGGAGGAAAAACTCAGAACTGGTGTTAAAAATATTAATGTTGCACTTCCGCTTAACGCGATTGGTGCCATGAATAGATTTCACTATGAAGGGAGATGTTAACGCTTTTACACCTTGCCAATCACAATCTCTTACATAGTTTTAGAGTTTAGTTTACGGGTTTTCCTTTGAACTTCCTGCTAACGTATGGTAGCAGGGACG
>NW_016222709.1:0-1448 GCF_001687245.7 Rhagoletis zephyria
TAGTTAAAAGTTGGACCACTGACTAGTGCTTCAGTCCACTTACGGTAAAGTGCCGCAAAAAGTCGTGCTGACTGACTCGTAGATGTCCTGCGACTCGTCGAGGACAAAGTTTGCAAAACCAAAATCACTGAGCTTCACCTGGCGAACCTCATTGAGAAGAATGTTATCCCTGTGCGTGAGTGGCAAGCAGAATCTTATTAGTAACAGATTTTAAGACAACACACAAATTACAGTTTTATGTCTCGATGTGCCATGCGATGAGTTGTGTGGAGGTAATCGACAGCTTGTGAAGTCTGGTTGAACCAGTAACAAGCTAGGTCCTCTTTGATGGCTTTATTTTTCTTCACGTAGCCAGCCAAATCGCCACCGCCAGCTAAAAGTTGTAAAAAGAAAAGGCAAAATGATAAAGATTTGTCGAAATGAAGCCATAAAGGTGTGTAAAAAGAGTACAACTCACCAAACTCCATAAAAATAAAAACTTTTTTGCTCATCTTAAAGATGTCGTAGACACGCACCGCATAAGGGTGATTCACCTCCATTAGCGCGGCCAGCTCGCGGGGCAAAAACTTTTCTACTAGCTTGGAGGACATCTTTGTGGTGTCCATCACCTTAACAGCGCACACTTGATTGTCCCTTTTGACGTTGATGGCCTTGTATACCTGATAAAAGTAAGTTTTTGTTAGAGAACGCTAAGTAAAAAGCGATGCTTAGTACCTGGCCAAAGGCACCCTGACCAAGTTTTGCCTGCAACTGATAGCCCTTCTTTGTGAAGACTGCTTGCGTCTTGGAGTCAATCTCCGCAAAATCATTTGAAGAGGAGGCCATTGAAAAGGGCAAAAGTGACGTGCTCAAAAGTAGAAAAAAGCTGTAAGTAATATTATGCCGACTAACGCTAGACTTTAATCTTTGTTGAAAGTAGAATTTTTAAATGAAGAGATTTCGAATTCTTTAAACTTATTTAGTTAGAAAAAAGGACCACACGTGGGGCCTAATAAATGCCCTTAGTGAAAAGCTATAAGTTGAAAACTTGTTTTTGATTGACAAGCACAAGCCTTCACTTGTTATCTTCTTCTGGCGCCAGTCTGACCGTCGCCTATGTCTGTCAAGGACAAAAAACAAGGCCTGCCTGGGCTCCGAGATTTCGTCAAGATAAAAGGGGTAATTAGCGTCGAAGGTCATTCTGTTAGCTACTAGTGAGCTCAAGGGCCTAGCATATAAAAAGCTAACAATATCTCTTATGTGTGCTTCATTGTACTCCAGACTTTTTTGCACGGTTTTAAACAATTAGCTCAAAATGAAGTTTAGCACTTTGTGTTTTCTCATCTTTTTTACAACTGCAGTTTCTTCAGAGGACTACCGAGTTCGCATTCATGAGGCTGGTCAACTGACGGAGCTCTCCTGCAAAGTGGCTGCAAATGTCAAGGCCTTTCAGATTGGCGACTGGAATC
>NW_016222710.1:0-1448 GCF_001687245.7 Rhagoletis zephyria
CTGTGTGTGCCAGCATCAGCAGCAGCAGCTACAATCCATTAAGTTTAATTGCTCCAATTGAGCAAACTTTTGCCTACTGCTGGGGCTGCTGGTTGTGTATTTTTATTAGCAGTCGCTTTCTGAAATAGTGTAGAACTGAACTAAACTAGTCCACCACCGCCACTACTAAAGTGTGTCCAATAAACACATGTGCTCTAGTGAGTAGCATTGGTGGTGGTGGTGGTTAAAACTGCTGGTCTCCTGTTTAGGTCCTCCTGCTCTTGTAGTGGTGGCGAAACAGTCCCTTTCTCTTGTGTTATTAATTTTTAATCAACTGGCAATCGACACACACACACAAATGAGGAGTAGAAGGAGGAGGGAAAGGAGCTTTTGCCGTCGATGCCGAGTTATAATTAATTAAACGACTGTACCAGCAGATGCAACGACGGCTTTTTGGCTGCTGCCGCTGAAGGGCTTTATCTGGGGCCTGGGCTATACTACAGCTAGCTAGCAGAGGCCTTAATTGCTATTTGATTAAGTTATACGACCACTACCACTACTACTACTTCTACTACTGAAACTGCTGGGTACTACCAGAACTGCTGAAGTTTCTGCCGAGAACAGGAGCAGAATATTCTCTCTCTCTTTCTCCTCTTTTGACAGCACTTCGACAGCGTTCAGTCTCTCTGTGTGCTGTGAGTGTATGTGGCTGATTAGGGCTGAAAGGAANACAGGAGCAGAATATTCTCTCTCTCTTTCTCCTCTTTTGACAGCACTTCGACAGCGTTCAGTCTCTCTGTGTGCTGTGAGTGTATGTGGCTGATTAGGGCTGAAAGGAAAGAGGAAGACTTGATCGCTCGAACGTCGTCGTGCTCGTTCTCGTCGTCGTCGTCGTCGAACGCTTCATTTACATGCAAATGTGAGGATGACGATGTAATCGGCTGCTGCTGCTGGTGATTTTCTGGTTGCCAGGGAAAGAACTGTGAAGATCTCTTTTTCTCTGCTTTAACTTTTCCTGCCCAGCCAAAAGAGCATTACCGAGCATTCTCAGCTGTCCTCGTCTCTCCTCGTCTGCATCATCATCATCTGCAGACTACATGACAGACTGTGTGCTGGACAAATTGGTGCTCTTTTTTCTCTTCCAGTGTGAATATTGCAGTGCGAATTAATTTACGGTTATTAGCAGCAGCCTGCACTACTGGCCAGTACAGGCACTTTATTAGTAGTGGGAAGGAAGGATTAGCCTGGGGATTCTATTGTTCCAGCCTTCCAGCTTTTGCTTCAGTCTCCCTCACTCTCTCTCAAGCGAGAGGGAAGGCTTTTGTTCCAAAGCTGAGATTAATTTAGCAGCAAAAGCATCGGCGGCGGCGGCAGACAAACAAGCCGAGTCAATTGAAGAGAATTTAAAGAGAAAGAGTTGGAATTTAAGGCAACCGTCACTCGAACTTTTTAGTTTTTCACGTCTCTAA
>NW_016222711.1:0-1448 GCF_001687245.7 Rhagoletis zephyria
GGAAGCCAGCCGACAACAATAACGCCTGAACTCAGACACAACAAAAGAATACGATACTTATCGGCGGTTCGCTTAGAACTGCCCCGGCACGCAGTCGCGAGCCATGCCGCAACCTACGCACCGGTACGCAAACCGTTGGAGTGTCAGCGCCGGTGTTGTTGGTGCCCAATCAATTGGCGCCGGGCCGATCATTCTAGAAGCGAATTGGGCGCTTTAGCGGTCGCCACCACGGCGCACACAAACAAAACCATGGACTTGCCATTGCCATCATACGGCGGACAACAAAAGTGCCGCAATAGGTGAGAGCAAAGGCGACACCCCTACTACGGTCTTTCGCGTCATCTCTCATTCCTACATTCTTACCCTCGATCGGCTCCGTTTTGGGGCGGAGTGCCCTAATGGAGACTTTTCCCCTTTGCGGTGGCGCTCCACCAACAAACAACTATTTCGCTCAACTTGAGCTTATTCTGCTATTTATTTAGGTATGTACATATGCACACTTGAGTGTCGGCAGCCTTCACTCCTATCGACTGGAGTGAAAGAAAATAGGTAAATAGAACGAGGGGGAAACAAATGTTTATTTTGTTGCGACAACCCCACCCCTTCCTCCTTAAAAAGAAAGCTTGCTTTCTTTTGTGAAATACCTATCTCCTAATTGTCCCTATATGGTCTTAACTCCTTCACGTTCCATGTCCCTTTATCTTTGCCTGACTCGTCTACCAGGACATAAGTCCATGGTGACACCTTCTTCTTCACTATAAAAGGTTCTATATATTTCGGCGCTAACTTCGCCGCGTAGTATTTTGCTGCATCAGATAGTACAAAATTTTTCCTCCAAACTAACTCTCCTGGCATATATTGCACATCTCTTCTCCTAAGGATATAATTTCTTGCTAACTTGGCACTGGCCTCCTCTAACCTCACTCTAACGCTAGACCTAATCTCTTCGAGTCTCTTTGCTCTTTCTTCACAATTAATTCTCTCCTGCTCTCCTAATGACTCGATATATATCCTACTGTCTTCCAACGCCATTTCCCTCCCAAAATTTACAAAGTATGGCGTGGCTCCTAACACTTCATGCTGCGCTGTTCTTATACAGCACGCTACCTTTGCTAATTGCTGGTCCCAACTCCTTTGGTTATCCGCTACGTAAGCCCTAAGCGTTGTCTTAATTATCTGGTATATCCTTTCGGCCGGATTAGCAACCGGGTGATAGTGGGCGGTGTGCCGGATTTAGGTACCATACGCACCGCAGAGCCCCCGCAGTTTGCGACTCCTGAACTGGGGTCCATTGTCGCAGACCACCGACCGAGGGACATCAAACAAAAGAAACACCTGATCCTCTAAGATTTTACAGACGCCCTTCGCCGTGGCAGTCTGTAAGGGTAACAACAGCGGGAACTTCGAAAAGTAATCCCCGACCGTTAAAATATACTGGTAGCCCTGTG
>NW_016222712.1:0-1448 GCF_001687245.7 Rhagoletis zephyria
CACCATCGATCTGCCACGGCGCAGTCTACTCTTAACATCCACCGAAACCGCCCCGACAGAAACCGTTTTGGTTCCGGGAAGCCCGTCTATGGTTCGTCGCAGAGATGCTTTGCCCCAACCCAATCTATCGTCGCTTTCTGAAAGAGAATTCGGGAGAACCCCATAAAAAATAAAATTAAAATAAAAAAAAAAAAAAAAAAAAAGAATGATATTGAAATAATAATTACGTTGTAAATTAATTAAGTTTAGTTTTGTTATATCCATAGTTTTGTTATACTATATCCTCAGTACATTGCTGGTAAATCGATC
This sequence comes from Rhagoletis zephyria, assembly GCF_001687245.7. Lineage (NCBI taxonomy): Eukaryota > Metazoa > Arthropoda > Insecta > Diptera > Tephritidae > Rhagoletis > Rhagoletis zephyria. The sequence continues at coordinate 310 of NW_016222712.1, forward strand.
AAAGCAAACAAGAAAAGATTCATAGCCAAATCATTTACCAATGACTTTCATCTACCGTAGCTTATGTAATGCGTACTGAAACTAAATAGGAAAGACGGAACATGTGTACATACATATGCGCTCAGAGGCGAACTGAACGAGTCAGGATGGGGCTGATGAAGATCATGTAGAACGATTTCAATGTAAGGTCTAACGTCCATCAAACCACAGCCAGTGAATCGCATTCGAACCACCATTCTCATATCCCTACTAAACGCTCCACATTTTTTTGTTAACGTGTCGCTGAAGATGAGAGGGTGATAATCATCTATTATTTTTATTGCTCAAATAATAGACATAAGAACGATAATAAGAAATGTAAACATAACAAAAGACAGATATTTCTTTCTTTTTGGAATTGGACACAGAGCGAACCACACTCATCAGCCCTCGCAAGAACGGAATTACAACCAAGTAATTAAAGTGGATTAAAAGCTTGTATTAAAAGCTGGCGTCATTCGGGGAGCCGATACTCACCCCTCTGTGGAAATTAATAGAGGCAATATCCCCAGCCATGTTGTTGCTTAGAATAAAGAAGTTGTGAGCATCAAATCTGGACTATTCATTTAACAGCAATGGAGCCACCATAAGCCGGTAATACAAAATCATTACACGTAAGTCAGCAACTTTCTTGCCACCATCCATTGGAAACGAGCTATCATCAACCGTAAATAAAGATTCCTGTTTGGACCGACAAACCAAGGTCAAGCAAACCAAATTTCTTTCTGCGTAGGCGGCCTTCGGCCGCGCTTTAGGAATTCTCTTTTTGGTGTGCACCAACGTGCGATGTAGCCTTGGGAAAGGATGAGGTAGCTAGAATCCCCTTTCTGTGTGGTTAACTTGGGGCTGCCGCCCCAGTGATGTCTAAGTGCAAGTGTTTTTTATAGCGTCGAGAAGTATGGCAGTACACATTTGCTCTTACTGTCGGCCATTGTTATTTCTGTTTGTGAATAGTGCTAAATTGCGTGAACGAATTTATAAACGCGTTTTACTTAATTAATTGATGAATTTATATATTAAAAGTATAAAATACGCACGTGAACAGTGAAAGTATAGTATATCACACAAAATATAAGTGATAAGTGGCATTTTGTACAAAA
>NW_016222713.1:0-1448 GCF_001687245.7 Rhagoletis zephyria
ATTATTATTATTATTATTATTATTATTATTATTATTATTATTAATTATAACAACATAAAATGTTATAACTTCACATGAAAGGGGAGTAACCTAATCATATTCGTACAAAAGTGAAATTAGCTAGTGATTTTATTAATTTTCAGTCTCTTATTAGCATAATTATCACAAAGCTCGGTATTTTATTTTCTTATGAGTATATACATTCACGTTGGCAAAATTTCACCTACTCTCGAAATTGCAATTCATCTTTAGACATACGGTAAAACCTAAAATTGCCTTTTTCGGCGTAATTTTTGCAATTTAAAATAGCGCACTTAATTTTTTAATAGATTAAATAAACTCAAAGACGCGGAAATAGCATAAACTTCAATGCAAATTGTCAAACAGTAAATATTAGGGCTACTCATATTTAAAATAAAAAATGATGAATATTTTACTAAAATAGTGTATTTTTATTACATCATTTTTAAAGAATCTAGCAACTCGAAGAATTGAGCCATCTACGTCAGCAATATGGCGAATATGGCGAATGTCGTAATCCAGTATTCTATGAACATTGACTTGAGGCAGTTTTCTATAAAGCAATGTTGGGTATACCGCAGTCTCATTTTGTCCGATATTAGTTCGTTGCGCTGAGTTATGGTTGCCACGTTTTTTATAAATGTACTAAAAGTGGTATTTTCCGTGCATGGGTCTTTTGGTCTATTTGGTTTACACGTATAGTGGAATAATGAATCTTGGAGGTTTTAGTAACTAATACTATTAGTTTATAGAAACTTTTAGGAAATATTTAGTACTTGTAAATTTTTTATTATTTTTTTTTATTTTTTTTTATTTCTTTTTGAACTCATATATTTTATTGCGATCTGTTTGTTCTTTTAACATTAAGCAATATTTTAAACTTAAATACTAAATAAGAAAATAATCATGTATGGAGTACACCCAGTGGCGCAACCATATTCTATTCGCAGGTATTCAATGTTATTAGAGATCTAATATTGATTTCCTTTTAAGTCGCTGGAATGACACTGTATGAGAAGTGAGTGTAGAAATAAGAGGATTTGGGTGATCATGAACTTTTTGTTGGTACGCCAGGGCGTGCTTTTTAATTTCGGAAGCAACAGTAGGGATTTTCAGGTCACGGTGTATTTGGTTGTTTGTGACATAGAGCGGAGCGTTCACAATCATTCTAAGGNATACTCTCAAGTGAGACTTGAGACTTCGGGTTCAGTAACCAATGTAAATTTCTGAGCTTCATTCCCAGTGCTTTGCGTTTGGTGAAAATATGAGTTTTCCACGTAAGCTTGCTGTCGAGGTGCATGCCTAAGTATTTTGTCGCATCACGCTGTGGAATATCCTCGTTATTGAGTTTTACGGGTGGGCAGGTCTTTCGTTTAAAGGAGAACGTAACCTGGACAGACTTTGTCCCATTTGGCTTAATTCGCCAA
>NW_016222714.1:0-1448 GCF_001687245.7 Rhagoletis zephyria
ATATGTATACGTTTTTTAAAATGTGAATGTAGGTACATAGTATATTTAAAATCTGTAAAATTGCTTAAATGAAATTTACGACTGTTAAAGAGTTTTCGTAGTTGACTTTAATGCTTTTCTGTGAATATTCATGTAAATGTGGGATGAAAAGCTGTGGTAAAGGGTTCAGCATTCATTAAGATAGTCAAATATTGGAATGCATGGATGCATATGTTGGAATTGCCTGAGTGACAGTATATACATATTTTGCAGCATAGACTAAATAAATTGCCATTAAGCAACACTGATATGCAAATGCAACACTACGTAATAAATAAAGACGTTATAAGACGTACGGGACAAAGCCCATGACGAACAACGTACAGATCCAATTGAAGTAATAATATATTTACTGATTCTCCGATATATAGAAAGAAGATATTAGGTCAACATTATAGCGGGACTACTTTTCAAACATTGTTTTACACGAGCAAATTAAGACTCAAAAGGTTCTATATCTTATAATACAAAATCCTGGTCGAGTACACATACCATTAAAGGCAAAGCTTTTCAATCAGTATTAAGCAGGAGTGCTAGTTACCGTCGAAATTCGAACGTTTCCCTAGTTTTTAAGAACCTTGGAGATTTTTTCAAACTTAGCACTTCGTTCAAATTATAATGTACAAAATTGCTTACCGGAAAATCTCCTGCTTTGGAATTAAAACGTGACTACCAGTTTTTTTAACTTTGAAGGACTTTGGCAGGATTTGGAATTGACCTGAAAAGTTCCAGTTTGCGAATAAATTACGATAATTTGATATATATCGATAACTCGATGAATTTCACGAACACTTAAATTCGATAACTCAATAAAACTCGACAAATTTCGATAACTATCGATGACTGTGCATTTCGAAGAGTCGATGAATCTCTATAACTTAAAAAATTTACATATTTCGATATAAATCGATATATCGATTACTCGATAAATTTTGATAACTATAAGTTTCGATAACTCGTTACACTCTAATATCTCGATAGAATTCGATAAGTTCAATAAAATTCGATTACTCGACAAATTTTGATAGCTACCGATAACTGATAAAAGAAATAGCGATAATTCGATAAACTTTAGATAACTATACATTTCGATGACTCTTAACACTTTTGTATCTCGATAGAGTTCGACAAACAGAAAAAACTTTAAATACTTATATAACCCTAGAAATTTAAATAACTCGATTAAGTTTGAAAATTCCAAAAACTTCGATTCGCTTACTCGCTGTTTCGTTAACTCCAAAAATATCTATAATTCAGTAAAAATCAATAACTTGATAAATTCCATTAACTTGACGAACTTCGGTAATCCAATAAATTTGTATAACCGAATAGTTTTCGGTAAATTTCAACAATTAAGTTGCTGTATCTATAAATTTCGACAACTCAATAAACATTGATCAATTTGAATA
>NW_016222715.1:0-1448 GCF_001687245.7 Rhagoletis zephyria
TTTTTGGACATGGACTGTTTCTTCAATTTAATAGTGTTCGCTTTATTTCCCTTTATTACCCTTTCTTCAAATATTTCTCGTATTCCAGCTGTGCGTTTTTACATATTCGTAATTTAAATTTTTTAAATAAATTCAATTGGTGGTAGTTCATGATTNACTGTTTCTTCAATTTAATAGTGTTCGCTTTATTTCCCTTTATTACCCTTTCTTCAAATATTTCTCGTATTCCAGCTGTGCGTTTTTACATATTCGTAATTTAAATTTTTTAAATAAATTCAATTGGTGGTAGTTCATGATTGCGTGTGGATTAATATCACAACACTGAGGATTTGGCAATAACCTTTTTCATCTATTAAAAAACAACACTTACGGGGCAATGTTTATTGTAAGAACAACATTTGAATGGCGAAATAGCGTCAATGACTTTATTTCCAAATTTTTGTTGACTTTATTTCGCTTTTGAAAACGTAATAATGTCAACTGACTTTATTTCGCACCAGGGTGGGAAATAAAGTCAATTGACCTTATTTCCATTGACCTTATTACCTATCACCATTTTTTCAATGTTTGTGCTGGTGGGGATGTGTGTGATCTATGTGTTCTGACAGCTGTTATCGATAAAAATTAGAGAAGACAACGATTTTCTTGATTCGCATGGTGATTGGATCTGAATCACCTTCAAAATTTTTTTATAGCGAATTACGTGATTCGGTCCCTAATTGGGACGATAATCACGAGAATGAGAGCGAATTACGAATGGGAGAGCGAATCACTTGGCGTGGAAACATCGTTTCCAGTTTTTTTTTTTTTCATTTCAATGCCTGTCGGAAATTCGGTTTAAGAATTTATAAAGTTTCTGATGGGTGGTCACAGAATAACCTTATCTAATTTTTTTTTTCAAAAGTTTTGTCGGATTGTTAGCTATGTGAAAGCTTTTGAATAAATCTGGATATTGAAATCGTTATGGACAACGATTGTATATTTTAAAAATTACTTAGATTAAAAGTTTTGTTTCTTGAAAAAATTTAAGTAAAAGATGTTATTTGTCACAATATATGAATCAATCTTGGGAGATCGATTTACTTTTTAACAATTTCTTCCTGCATCGATTACTTTTATTTTGATTTGAATCAATTCAAAAATAGATTTTTTTTTCGATCTGCCATCTTTAATAGGAACTAGCAGAGCACCCGACGTTGTTCGGGGTAAACAAATAAAAATATAAAACAGTAATACAAATATTCAGTTCAGCATAATTTAAAGGAGACGAACTATTTTCTTTGTTTACATTGTTACGACCGATCTGGGAAAAAAATAAAAACAACAAAAATCTGGGAAATTTTGTCTCCATGTTTCTGGCAACATTTTTTTTCGGAATTTCTGTGGTGAACGCACCCATCGCAACAATGCAACCCTGGAGGATGAAGTTGCAATGCTTTCCGAACGCA
>NW_016222716.1:0-1448 GCF_001687245.7 Rhagoletis zephyria
GAAAGCCATGATGATGGTCGAGGTGTAGACAACACGCTGACGTTAGGAACGTTAGGCGTTGGCGTTGGCGTAGGTGAGGCATTGAAGACACTAGTCAATTCGTCATCACTCACACTAAACGGTGGTTCGACGGTGGTGGTCGATAGTGGCTCATATTGCAGATAGTCGATGTAGTAGGCGAGCGCTTGCATGGAAGCAGGCAAATAACTGGTCAGCAAATTGGGAGCTGCGCATATGCATGGCACAACAAAGGCGTAGTAGGTGGCAAAAAGCAAGCACAGCGTTTCACTGCAATATAGCTTTTGCAAAACCATGCTCAATGTAGTTCAATCGAATATTTTTTTCATTTAATTTCGATTATTTTTCATCTTTATTGGAAACTGCAATGATTCCTGCAACTTAAGAACTTAATATAGGCGTAATTTGCGAAAAAAATCAAATTTAAATACAGCGCGTCCGTAAAAGTCTTGTAGTCGAAAGCAGTTTAAGAAGTAGACTGAGCGCTGATCTTGCCCATTTGACGCACAAACGCAGGTAAAATGCGCCATTGACGACCTCTTCTGAGACAACTACTTGTATTGAGGTGCGCGTTAATACATTCATACACACACATATATTTATTTAGTAGTGTATTAATTTAGTGGAGGTTGGGTGCAGATGAGAAAGGCGAATTTTTGATAATTTTTTGTTTTTTTTTTNAGGTTGGCGTTGAAAAGGGTTCGGTTGGTTTCTTTACAGTTATGAAAAATTTGTCTGAAAACATTCAAAAGTATTTCACTTTTTTCAGTTACGATTTTTACATAGATAAAGTAAAATAAAAAGTTAATGGATATATTTAATTTTTCAATCACATTAAAATGAGCGAATAAAGGACCGACCATAAGAACGCAAGTATGATTGAATAAATAAATTTCAACTTCAACAAAATCGTATTACATACATATGTACATACTTTAAATGAGCAATTCTTGTGTATACATTAGGGTGGTCCTTAAATGCAGGAAGCAAATTATTACATCAAATTTCCTAATCCTTAAGCCCTACGTCGATGCTACTATAGTCAAAGATATCACATATAATAAATATTGGTCCAGATTGGAGACGGTTAAGGCGTGTCGCACAGGGGGCAAAGTTCAGATTCCTCTATGGAGACTCAAAAATTTTAAATTATTATTTTTTTCATCTAATACCCAAAATCGATACTGCCATAGTTGAAGATGTCACATGTAAATTTCTTCCCGATTGAAGTGATATCTTTGATTATGGTAGTATCGATTTTTGGTATGACATAAAAGTGGTCCGAATGTAATGCATAAGGTACGAGTTTTATTCTAAAATTGCTTACAATGTCATGCAGTAGCGGACAATGGGTGTAATTAACGATTTGCTGATATGTAGGCACTTACAGCCGCACTCAGAGTCGTTTAATGATTACTTAAGGTATCCCT
>NW_016222718.1:0-1448 GCF_001687245.7 Rhagoletis zephyria
TGTCTGAAGCGCTGCCTGAAGGCGCTCTGTCCCGATTGCTACTCGGAGCAGAGGAGAAAGCAGCAGCAGCAGCAGCGGCCAAGGAAGTAGTGGAAGAAGAATCTCGGTTTTTCGCAAATCTCTCCGTGTTGTCCCCAGTGTTATCTCTCTGTTGTGTTTTGTGTTGTGCCTCACCGCTAACTCACTCACTCACCCACTTACTCATTTCCCACTCATTGAACTTGAAAAGCGGTGAAACATTGAGCTGTCGATGAATAAACTATGTGACTAAACTAAAATTGTGACTCATTTTTGGGATTGTTTATCTGATCTCCTTTTTTCGAAAACGGCTTGCGTTTTGGAACAGCGGCGGTGGTGTTCCTGGTGAAGTAGGAGAGTACTAAATACAAAATACACTGAGATCCGAATTGGGAACACCGAGGAGTGTTCTGTTTTCACGCAATTTCAAAAAGATGCGCCGGCTTCGAGAGAAGAGAACTTTCTAGAACTCTAATCTCAACTAGCCATCTGCCCACAGAAACACTGCCTTTGCTTTTGAATTTGCAACATTTGTTTGTTCTAGCAGCAAACTGGGGACCCATAATACCGAGGATTCTCTGTTTGTCAGCAAAACGCCTGTTGAATCCTCGGAGTTTCCCTTCCTTCTTTTTCCCTTCTTTTTCCCCCGTTATCTCTTCTTTTCCGCCTGCCTGCCTGCCTGCCTGCCTGAACACGTCCTATCAGCTCGGCGGCGGCCTCGCAAATGAGTGGCCGCGCCTGCGCAGTGCGCGCGCTGACGAAAGATCGCCCGCGATAAGGCCGACGGCATNCCGCGCCTGCGCAGTGCGCGCGCTGACGAAAGATCGCCCGCGATAAGGCCGACGGCATAAAAAGGGCAGGCACGCGTTGCTCGGTCTTCTTTCGCTCCTGCGTCGCACATTGCGTTCACGACGCTCCACCAAAAGACTTTGTCTCTCGCTTGCTCGCTCTCTCTCTCTCTCTCTCTCCCACTTTCTCGATCTTCTCGGACTTCGACTTCCTCCTCTGGCCAAGACCTTGGCAAAGACACACTATCACCAGCAACAACACCAGCAACAACACCAACACCAGCACCAACACCACCAACACCAGCGACCACCGATCATCAGGCCAATCCGGCGACGACCCTGACGACGCCTTGTCCCCTCAGTTCTTCAGCTTCGCGCTCGAACAAGGGTTCGTAGATTTTATTTTGGCTTCTGTTTTCTCTTTTCACTGCTTCTATTTCTCTAACTCCGGTTCTTTGTTTTGCAGACACCCTTTTCGAACTATGGATCGCTACGGCGGAGGCGGCGGCGGTTACCGCGACCAGAGCAGCGATCGTCGAGGAGGCGGCGGAGGATACCGCGACCAAAGCGCTGACCGTCGAGGAGGCGGAGGCGGCGGCGGCGGTTACCGCGACCAGAGCAGCGATCGTCGAGGCGGACCCT
>NW_016222719.1:0-1448 GCF_001687245.7 Rhagoletis zephyria
TACCCCAATTACTGAAGTTAAGTTTTGATGTAAATTTCAAGCTTTTTTTAATGTCTAATAAACTTTAGAATTATGTACTTGAATAAAAAAATAAATACTGAAATACATCGGGATAGAAAACACAAGAAAATTGTCAAAACGGTTTTATAAATGAGTGTGTTTCATGTAGTGTGTAATTTTGGGTAGGTATGCATTTCCATATTTACATTAAAACGAAAATANTTAAATTTTTACGCATTTAACAAGACTTTAGCGTGTACATGTAACTTAAGGCATGTCGAAAAAAGCTCGATGCAAAAAAAGCTTAAGTCAACATATGTATGTATTGTGCGGCTGAAAGAAGTTCATAATACTAGTGGCATAAATAAAAGAAACGCCTTATTTCAACCAGTTTAGTCTATATTTCTTGTCTTTATTTAATATTTAAATTTTTTTTACAAAAATCTGCCCTATTTTATTAACTACATTTAAATGAGCGTTTCAAATTTGTACAAAAATTATAAAAATGTTTTGCATTTGCCAAAATTTCAAACTCTTAACTCAGTATTTTTAGAAACATTGCTGCTGTTGCAGCGGCTTTATATTTGCGCTCGAACTTATGGCAACTCTAAAGCGTTCTGCGGTCTATCGCACATTTTATCATTCTCTCGCTTTTCGCAGTATTCATCCACTTGACGTTTCCCGCTGTCGAATATTCTACGTTATTCCTCGAATATTCTGCCATTTTCTTGTTGTTCGCTTCGCGTTGCCGCAGTAATCGCCACCATATTCTTTATCACAAGAACGCCCAAGTTTTCTTTTTCACAGCCAAAAACCTTTGTGAAAAAAAGTTTTCACAGTGAGAAAAGGACGGCATATGAAGTGAAACCGGGGAAACTATTCGGAAAAAGATGGAAAAGCTTGGTCTTCTCCATGATTCAATAATACAAGGTTCGCTAAACTGACAGTTGTCTCTCTCGCACCGCTCCCTTAGCAGTGGCACCGTGTTGCTTCTTTGCAAATTTACTTGGAAAAAGTGTTTGTTTTGTTGTGAAATAGAAGTATAACGTAGTTTAAAGTACAAAACCGCGTATCAAAAACCGTGTATGTGAGATTGCATAAATTATTTTTTAGAGAGTAAAAACACTCATATTTCATAATGGTTCTCTTTTTTATAAAAAAAAATCGCATTTCTGGCTAGTATATTTCAGGACGAATGGATAAGGATTTCGCCAAAGGCTTGNGCTTGTGTGAGCAAATCCAATTTTTGGCAGCCAATGTCAGTTACGCGGTTTTGCAGAATGACGATACGCGGTTTTGTACTTTAAACGACGATAAGCTTTTGTGCAATATGTTTATTTGTATATGCATATGAAGAACAATTAACTGATAAAAACAAAAACTCTTTTTAAATTGGATTTTTACATAAATCTCATAGTAGTTTTATTTTAATTTTGAGTCTTTTTGCA
>NW_016222720.1:0-1448 GCF_001687245.7 Rhagoletis zephyria
ATGAACGCCGACCTGCGGTGGATGAACCCGCAGGCGGTGGGCGGTGCCGCCCAAAGGCCCGCCCCTTTGGTGGGCGGGGCGGCGAAGGAGGAGGCGGCCAAGGTGCGGGCGAACTACCACAACCAGCAAAACAACAACAACAACAACAATGACCGGCTAAACTCGATGCTGGTGGACAAGGACAAGGCTGCTGCTGAGCCCTCTTCCACTACCTCAGGCGCCGGAATTAAACGCCCACTTCCGCCCACTCCGGCCGTGGACTCTGACTCGGAGCCGGAGGACCTCGTTCAGCTGCACAGCGACGGCTGGAAGGAGCGCTACTACCAGCACAAGTTTGACTGCGACCAGGCGGCGGAGATCAGTCGCATGGTGGCCGCCGAGTACTTTAAAGGTCTCTGCTGGGTCCTGCTCTACTACTACCAGGGCTGCCCCGACTGGAAGTGGTTCTTCCCCTACCACTACGCCCCGTTCGCCAGCGACTTTGGCGGCGTCGCCTCGCTTCCGGTGGTCTTTGATCCCAAGGCCGCCCCCTTCAAGCCGATGGAGCAGCTGATGTCGGTCTTCCCCGCGGCCAGCAGCAAGTCCCTGCCGCCCAGCTGGCGCGTTCTGATGAGCTCCAACAGCTCGCCGATCATCGACTTCTACCCGACGGCTTTCAGCATTGATCTGAATGGGAAGAAGGCCGCCTGGATGGGCGTCGCCCTGCTGCCCTTTATCGACGAGGAGCGGCTCTTTCGGGCGTTGAAGGGCGTCTATGACCAGCTGACGGAGGGCGAGCGGCTGAGGAACAGCCTGGGCGCCCACCTGGTGTTCGTTTCCAGGCGTCATCCGCTGCTGACGAAGGCGCTGGAGGCGGTGATTGACGGGGCGAAGGTGGGGGAGGCGATTCCCATGGCGGAGACGGAGGCAGAGGCCCCTGGNAGGCCGCCTGGATGGGCGTCGCCCTGCTGCCCTTTATCGACGAGGAGCGGCTCTTTCGGGCGTTGAAGGGCGTCTATGACCAGCTGACGGAGGGCGAGCGGCTGAGGAACAGCCTGGGCGCCCACCTGGTCTTCGTCTCACGGCGACATCCGCTGCTGACGAAGGCGCTGGAGGCGGTGATTGACGGGGCGAAGGTGGGGGAGGCGATTCCCATGGCGGAGACGGAGGCAGAGGCCCCTGGCGGCGGAAGCGGCGGAAAGTACCGCCTGATGGCGGGAAAGCTGAGCATCAGCGACCGCTTCTCCGCCGCCTACCGTCGCGTCCTCTGCTGCGAATTTGAGGACCCCAAGTACGAGGAGGGCTTTGTCTACCCTGCCCGGCTGTTGCCCTCTGCGGCCATTCCCCCGGCCGTCCTCAAGCCTCAAGACCTAGCGCAGTTTGAGCACTACCGACCGCAGATTGGCATGAGTCGGCGGGGTGACCAGGCCTCGCTGGACCGCTCCGGACATCGCACCTTTGAGCGATCG
>NW_016222721.1:0-1448 GCF_001687245.7 Rhagoletis zephyria
GTGACGGTTCTGTTCAGGAGAATTTTTTGCCCCGACTATAAAATACGTAGGAACAAAAAACTGCCACATTACAAATCTTTTTGACAGGACGAAGCCAAAAAGTTGATCGTAGTACTCAAACAAAAGTGCTGTGCGCAAAGTGTAAAGAGTTTTATCACTTGCGTTGTGTTGGTCTTAAGCCAGTGATCTCGAATTTCTGACATCTTCCGCTAAGCCGTTCTTTTGCAAAGATTGTATGGATGAGCGCCGCTTTTCCAATCGCTCGCCTCCGCCCTCTGCTGATCTGAAAGAGATCCCTCCAGCTCAATCTAGTGTCAATTCTAACTTTATTAACTCTTACAATAACAAAATGGTTGAAAATTCTAATGAACAATCTGATATACAAGTTACATTGCATACTGTTGTAAAAGAAATCGCTGCACTTAGAGCAGAAAATGCGCGCGTTCTATCTTTAATAAATGCTCTGCATGATAACAAAAAGCAGTTAATAAACAAAACAGGCGTTCTCCATGCAGAAATTCGTTCGATGCAGAGCAAATTTAACAACAAAGACGCCGACATATCAACACTAACATCGGAAATAAAAAATCTTCGTAGCGTTGTTGATACCTTTAATAAAGCGAATCCAACTCAACATATTGGTGTAAACAAAAGCAAATTTGCCGCTGGTACAGCTAGTCAGCCTATTGTGAGTACTTCTCTCTCATCTTCTACACTATACTCTTTGTCCACCTCTATGTGTGGCTCTTCGCCTGCTGCTTCTAATTCTTTTGCTGCTGACTGCTCTGCGCCGCCGTCAGCTGTGCCTTATGCTTCTGAGAATGCAGAAAACGTGCCGACAAACACGATGAGTGTTACTTTTGAGAGAATACAGAAGGTGGCGCCGATGGCAATACCGCTAATCGGCTCTCAGTGAATTTGACAGAATCAGCTGTTTTGCTGACGTCACAGTCGAGATGACAGCAGTAGTGATGTGCTGAGTCAATACTTTTAAGTAGCCAATACTCGGTACCGAAACATTTAGGTTTCGAATAAAAGCGCACATAGGCCAAAAATATGGAAAAATCGGTTCAGGGGAGACTCGCCTATCAAAACCCGAATATAGGAGCCAAAAGAGCTTTTAATACTAGATTCAAATGAAAGATGTATATATGTCCGGTTCGAGGCCATAATACAGAGAAACCTCATACTTGTTTGAAGCATTTTTGTTCCAGCTGAATCGCACGATATCATTTTTGTAGACAGATTCTGTAACCAGTTAGCGACAATTTTCGAATCGGCATCGGTTTTGTTGACGTATGATATGAAATATTTTTACGTCAACAAGTGCGATATCGATCCGAAAGTTGTCGCTAACGACGCTCCACGGAGAAACGTCCGACAACGGATTGAGGCTGACCGACTTCTCCGGGGCCCGAAACATGGTAGTATGCAGTACTAGGTTCAAG
>NW_016222722.1:0-159 GCF_001687245.7 Rhagoletis zephyria
ATGTATACGTAGATGATCAGAATGAAAACAGAAGTCGAATAAGCCATGTCTGTCTGTCCATCCGACCGTCCGTCTGTCCGTCTGTCCGTCTGTCCGTCCGTCCGAGTACACGATAACTCGAGCAAAAACTGAGATATCTCAAAGAAATTTGGTATGTAG
>NW_016222722.1:219-1448 GCF_001687245.7 Rhagoletis zephyria
GAGAGTGCACTACTCCTCAGACAAAAAAAAATCGGTACTCGGAATTATGAAATTTATAAAATTTTAAAACCTCTGCCAATATATTTCGGAAAAATATAAAGATTTATTATATATATATATATATATATTGAATATACCTGCAAAAATCAAGTTTTTTATACCCGAGCGCACTTGTACACAAGGGTATTATAACTTTGTTCGCATAGCGGTTGTTTGTAACAGCCAAAACGAATCGAGATAGATATAGACAAATGTATACGTAGATGATCAGAATGAAAACAGAAGTCGAATAAGCCATGTCTGTCTGTCCATCCGACCGTCCGTCTGTCCGTCTGTCCGTCTGTCCGTCCGTCCGAGTACACGATAACTCGAGCAAAAACTGAGATATCTCAAAGAAATTTGGTATGTAGATTGGCCTTTATCCAAGATAGGCTGGTATTGAAAATGGGACCATAACCACGCCCACTTCCCATATAACGGTAATTTAGAGAAATACAAAATCCTCGATAAATCAGTAAACACAGAAGCTAATTTATTCAAAATTGATGTTTACAATAACTTTTTAGCAAAACCACCTCTGTGATAAAATTTTGAAAAATGGACGTGATAACGCCCACATCTGACTATATAAGTTTATCTCATTTAGTATAACTGAAAATACTATCGAAATTGTTGGAAATAGGAATAAAACTACTCTTCTTACCATGTAACGGCAGTTCTCAGAAAGGTGAAAAACTATATTTGATACTTGCGCGGGGTATTTAATGTTCGGCTCCACCCGACCTTAGACTTTTTTAACTTGTTATAAATAAAATAAGTTTATTAAATTTTGTTTTCTATAAAATCACTCCAGATACTGTTTATCAAACTTTAACAATGGAAAATTCTAAAAATGTATCATACATTTTAAAAATTGTATCAACTGAATCAAGATAATGAAATTTTTTAAATCTTTATATTTTTTCTTCAGAAGTCTTAAAAAATAATAAAATAAAAATAAACCCCAGCTTTTTGTTGGTCGTGCATCCTAATGTACACGTGCCCATTATGAAAAGAGAAAATATGCATAAATATAATTTTTGTTAGTGTACGCATATAAAAACCTGCAAAGTTTATAACAAGGCTGTGTGGGTGCATCATAAAATTGTCAAGCTCAGTAAGCGAGTGAGTTTTATTATGGTTTTTACTTTGCTACGCTTTTTACTTCGCGCAAAAATACTACGCATGCA
>NW_016222725.1:0-1448 GCF_001687245.7 Rhagoletis zephyria
AATAGAAAAATCACTGATGAATCAAAGATATTTGTTTCAATAGTTTTGCCATTTTGATTTTCTTATTTTTTTTGTTTATACAATTTATTTCAGATTTATTTTTCCAAACCATTCTTTGTTTTTTAATTAACAAAAATTTTTTTGAATAAATCCGCAAACTGTTTTGTATTTTTGTTGATTTTATTATTTTAATCAATTTTTTATTTTTAGGGATAGGTTGATAACTAGATTTATTCAATATTTTTATATAGTTTGTACTACGTCTTAAGGGGGGACACCGCGCACTTTTTTACTGCTTTTTCGAATTTTGGTTTTGGGGTGNATTTAAAACAATTTTGTGTTGATACTATGGTTCTCCGATGAGTGGGTCGCTGTCGGTAACGACACCAATGTTCTGAACACGCAGGTGCACTTTCCGCCAAAACGGGTAATACCAAAAAAATGATCAAGATGTCAAATGAAAGGTGACTAAATTATCTAGATTTTTTCTGACTCGGAATATTTTTAAGTAGTTTGACGTCTTAGATAATGATTTTTAAATGATGGTAAAAGACGAAAAAAGAGTATGTGCAGATTTCAAATAATTTTTAGGTGTACAACAAAATTGAAATTTAAAAATTTGAGCCAGACAAAATCTAGATAATTTTGTCGTTTTTCATTTGACACCTTGATCATTTTTGTGGTATTACCCGTTTTGGCAAAAAATGTACCTGCGTGATTCAAGATCTTGCTGAAAAAAACTGTTGACTAAAAAAGGAAACCAAAAATTCAAAAAAAGTTGCTATATGCGCGTTGTCCCCCCTTAACAAAAAATCAAATTGTTGTAAAAAATGTATGCATAATTAATACGTGTAAAGTCTAAGTACATATTTACATAAAAATTTATTTTTTGAGCTACTTAAAAACTTACGTTAATTGAGTTTTTTGATATTTTCAAATTTTTTAACAGCAATAAAACTGTATTTAACATTTAAAAAATTTTTTTTAAACAAACACTTGAACTTGTACTGCTTTTAAATTGATTGAACTATTTTTATCCTTTTCAATACATACACAAAAAATAGTTTATCCGCTTTCTATTCTTCTAAAACGCACCATGTTTGTTTTTGTAAACTTCACTTTTTTTATATCATTAGTGACAATAGAACATGCTACCACTAGTACAGCATAAACAAATTTAAACTTGAAAAATGTGCATTTCATTTCTACTGAACGGAAGTAGAAAAAATAAATAGAACATACAATAAAAAAACAGAAACCTCTTCTTTTTTTACTAAAGAACACCTTAAAATAGGTTTCCAAAACATAAGAACAGCTTTATACCAAATGCCAAATGGTAGCTTTACCTTGACCACCACCACCTACACAAGCCAGACTAAAAGTAGGGCAAAAGCACCGTCTCAGTGGGTGAAGTTGGTGATCAGCACTATCACACCGGAAAGACAAAA
>NW_016222727.1:0-1448 GCF_001687245.7 Rhagoletis zephyria
TTTGGTAAAAGGCCATTAGAAGGCAATCACAGCACCTCGTCTGGCTGACAAAAAAAATGAGAAAAAACTCCTATTGAATATCTCTTCAAGGGGAACTATGTTATTCGTTTTCCCTTCCAAGTAAATTCTGGAAATTCTATTTTCTTTGACTGCTATTTTTCTCACTTACTTCTCATTGGCACCATTATCAGCAGTGAATATAAGAGAGTCTATCAGACTAATCTATTCTATCTATCGATTACTATCGAGTCCCTCTCCCTGCCTCTCTCGCTAATATTCAAACTGTAAATTAATTTTGACACTCTCACGTAATAGTAAAAAAAATAAGAAACAGGTCGCAACTGACTAAACTGAAAAGACAAAAGAAAAAAAAGAAAGAAAGAAAGAAAGAAAAGCTGCTGTCGCCGCCGCTGCCGACAAATAATCATTAGAAATGGCGTGGTGGTGGTGGTAATCTGCTGAGAGAAACAAACAGAAGACCAAAACCAAGAAGAAGAAAAAAAAGAAGTAAACTTATTTGTGCGTCGCTTTCACTTTCGCCTTTAATTCTCCTCCTTTACTAATTCTCTCTTCGACTCTTCGACTAAGCCTTCTTCAAGGGAAAATGTGGAGGAGTGTGGAGTGATTAGCAGCAAAGAAAACGGAGCAGCCATAGCACAGCTATAATTACCACCACCAAAGTGTGTGATGGAATAATGGCGGTCCAAGTAAAGACAAATAAGAAGATCTCCCCAAAGAATCCGTCGCAGTCCTCTGCTGCTGCTGCNACCAAAGTGTGTGATGGAATAATGGCGGTCCAAGTAAAGACAAATAAGAAGATCTCCCCAAAGAATCCGGCGCAGTTCTCTGCTGCTGCTGCTGCTGCTGATCAATCGCCAAAAGCCTAAATTCTGGAACTTATTGGAAAGCTGCAAAGCTGCAGGGGCAACAGCATCATCTTCACAAAGTTTTATCATCACCTAATAACCGACACGATCGAATATTCCTGCCACTGATCAAAAGGAGAAAATAATAACAGTGGCAGCAGCAGCAGCACTAAAGCACTGAACACATCAGCAGAATCGCTATTCTCACGTAGAGCCTCTCTCTCTCTCTATCTTTCAAACTCAGCAAAAAAGCTGAAAGAATCCTAAACTTTGCTTTCAGTACTCCAACCGGAGCAGCAAATTAAATTATCACTTCATTAAAAACTGATGAAAAGGGAAAAGAATGCGGGCCCTACTTTCTCTCTCGCTCTCTCTCTCTCTCTCTCTCTCCAATATCAAATCATCTTCGCTCAAATTGATCTTTAATTTGAAAGTCGCCACCTTTCTCTTTCTTTCTCCAATAGTAATAATACTTTGGCGCCCAATTTGACCTCGGGACCTACCGGTGTGTGTGAGAAGATAGTGAGAGTGAAAAACTGGGCTTGGCTGCCAAAATAAGAAAGGAAGAAAGAAAGAATCGAA
>NW_016222729.1:0-905 GCF_001687245.7 Rhagoletis zephyria
TAAAGTATTTTCGAATAAATTTTTTGTATGGAAGACTGCGTGAAAAAAAATTACCAGAAATCATAGCTACTTAAAACTTTTATTTTATTATAACNAAATTTTTTGTATGGAAGACTGCGTGAAAAAAATTGCCAAAAATCATAGCTACTTAAAACTTGTATTTTATTATAATAAAATTGATTGCGCTACAAATCTGCATACTCAAAAAATTCCAAAAAATCTGATTAAAGTTTAAAATTTGCATGAAAATTTGCTGAATTTTCGCGAGTATTGCACACAGTTTAGGAATTATATTTTTATGTTTTTTGTTGTAGAAACAACCATATTTTTATACGAAATTGGCGGAAGAATATTAGAATAAAAATTGTTGCATATATTGTGATATTTGATATTTGCTATGCCAATACTTTGTTCCGGCAGTGTAGATATAACTAAGGATCATATGACGAAAAATCTCGCTACAAANCACCTGACTTGTGGTCATGACGAAAAATTACAGAATGCAATATTTTAAGCCGATCGCAAAACAAATGTATTTATAACTGAAGGTGTCATTCAGCACATAGTAATGAGAGTAGCAGTCCATGTCCGTAAATTTGAACAGGAAAAGTTATAAAACGTATGTACTCGTATGTATGAAGTCTGCATGCAATGAAGTAATAATCACAAACAAAATATTCTTTGCTAAATGCACTTTTATTAAAAAAAAAAAAAAACACAATAAAGAGCGTTTGCTGGAAAATCCTCGTTTCTAAAGAAATCAATAATTAGAGAAAAATCGGCTTTGAGTTTTTAATCAGGTTTTTCTCCCCTGAAATTAAATAACTAAAAAAATTTCTAAAAATGTTTTATAAAACTTAATATATGTATATAGAGTATAAAGCTGTAAACAAACCCTAATTTGG
>NW_016222729.1:954-1448 GCF_001687245.7 Rhagoletis zephyria
AGTTTTTATTCAGGTTTTTCTCCCCTGAAATTAAATAACTAAAAAAATTTCTAAAAATGTTTTATAAAACTTAATATATGTATATAGAGTATAAAGCTGTAAACAAACCCTAATTTGGCTGCTTACTTTGGTAAACGAATGATTGTTCTTTTTTATAATCAATAACTTACTAGCAGTGCGAAGAAGTCTTTAATTTGAACGCACATCAAGTTCATTGCTTAAGTCTTTTGTTTCTAATTTTGACACTACGAGCACTGTATGTGGCGTTAATGCGACGTGAATGCGACGATGATAAGACGATTAGCTTTGTTAGTGAAATTAATTATAGAATTCAGAAATGGGATACNAATTAATTATAGAATTCAGAAATGGGATACTATCTGAGTTCAAGAGGCAGAAGCGCTTATATTTATAAAATGAAATTAAATAAGTAAAAATATTATAGAAGAAATTTAATACAAGACTTACCTCAGTCAATTTAATAAATCATATGC
>NW_016222730.1:0-1448 GCF_001687245.7 Rhagoletis zephyria
ACACAAATGTATGTATACATAACTATTTAGTACGTAGAAAAGTTGAAGCTAACTACAGTAGAATTTAAAATTTGCGAGCCCAATATTGCGTGGACATTGTTTTAGGTGCTTTGCTCTGGTGATCAATTTTTAATGGTAATTTGAAATACGTACTTTAATAAAGCTGCTTTCGGTTTTTGCTTCGCATATGCATTAGCGAGCTTTTGCGTGAAAAATTAAACGAGTACATGCTAAAATTTAGATACAGAAGCAATTTTTGATGAATACTGAAACTTAATATTGGGTCGTAGATCCTGGATATGTGTACTGTTTTTTAAAATCCAGTCATTTTCTTAAGATATTTTCATTTTTAGCGGTAAAAACATAAAACAATATCAAATCTTTTGTATTTTTTTATCTATATATTAATAAGCTAATCAATTCCCATACACTTATATTCCTCCTTACTACTCCTATGTTTCTCAACCGATTTGGATTACTGTTTTTTTGTTTAAGGTATTTCAAAGGAGAGGTACGCAATTTTTGTGCCAGTAGGTGGCGCAGGAGTCGAATTATCCCAACAAATTATTTATGGTTAGTTTTTCAATGTTTAGAATATATGTTAACAACATTTCGATAAATATACCTATAAAAAATTGATGCGATAGATGGCTCCAGAGTGGAGTTATTTCAATTTTTGTACGAACATTTGAATGCCTGTTTTAGTTTCAGTTAGTTTTATTTAAGAGAATGTATTTATATGACTCCACCTAACAATATTAGTAACCTACACCATCAAGAGGGGCTGATAAAAAAGTTCGTGAAGTGCGTGAAGTTAGTATTAAGGCTTGTCCTTTTCTCAAAAAATCAAGCTAGTAATTTTTGTATGAAATGGTATTATAACTTTGGTCCTATATTTGTAATTACCAGAAGAAGTAGAGAGACCCATGCAAATGTATACTTAAATGGTCAGAATCAATTTTCGAGATATCTGACTGAAATTTTGTAATGATAATGACTTGGAAATACATATGTACAGTGACTCAAACAAATGGCCACGTTTTAATTTTTTTAAATATTCGTAATGTTTTTCAAGTTAAATTTTTTTGTTATTACTTTTCTATAAAATTATTGTCCAAGCATTAACCAAAACCAAATTTTCATAAAAAATTCAACTTTTTAACGTAACTTTGTAATTTAAATCAATTTTGGTGACGCATTTTTGCACTTTTTTCCATAAAAGCATGAATTTCTTAGAAACTAAAATGCAATAAAATTCCTAAAATACAATGCCAGTTTTTGTAAATTGCACTTGTTATATCAAAAAAACCGCAACAGCAGTCTCCGAGAAAAATTTCCAAAAATCAACGCGATTTTTTTTTGCCGGTTGAACAAAGCATTTCATTAGACAAAAATTGTTTGGGCTAAAAAACTGCATACCCAAACATTTTCTAAAGATTCAAATTAAA
>NW_016222731.1:0-1448 GCF_001687245.7 Rhagoletis zephyria
TAATAAATAACCAACTTGTACTTAGCTTTTTTGCGGGATTTCTATAAAACATATATAACTTGTAATTAGCTACAAAAAGCTAACTTGAAAAGCTAAGTTGAAAAGCAATGCAGGAGTAATGCAGACGTAATTGGTTTCTTTAAACAAGTTTCTATTTAAATATCCTCATACAAATTTGACTTGGATAGACCCTCTTTCTGCACTTCACAAAAGCTCAAATAAAATCGACTGTATTTTAATTGAAAAATCTTAAAAATTAATAAATAAACAGATATGGCAAACAATATTATTCTGAATTTGATCCTAAATGATATGTGCAACATGTTTGTATGTATGTATAAATATGAATAATCAATGACTTTTCAAAAAATTTTATTGTAAAAATTACATACCATTGCTTTATCTATTTTTTTTTTCTTTATTTGTTCATCTGTTTAAATAATGTTACGATCTTGGTTTTAAGCTACGTATTCTTCATTAAATGTCCACGTTTTAATTAAGGATTTACATATTTATGCAAGTTAACAAGAAGGTGTAACTACTTCAATAATTATGTTCGCTTAAGTACCCGCATTGAGGTATTTAAGTGGGTTCTTTTAAGTACCCAACCCGCCTATGTGCCTCAAAACGCTAACAATTTTCGTGAGGTACTTAAGCGGGTTCTACTGTACTTCTATTCACGTAGATCATGGATCCACAGTATCACCCCTAAATTTCATACCGCTATCTTGGGTTTTAGGTTTTTTTTTTTGGGGTTTTTTGAGATTTGCAAGCTTATTTTGCATTTTTCGTAAAAAACGGCTGTATTTATACAAATTTGTAGAGAATTTAATTTCCCACATTTTTATATACAAACCTCTTGAAAAAATAATTTTTTATTACAAATAATTATCAAAACGTGCGAAAAATTTTTGCATTGTCCGGTTTTCGCCATTTTCCAACAATTTCTGATAAAAATGCGTAGCTTATTCAAATGCCAAAGTTGTAGGGAACTTTCTCTTTTAGTGTTAGGTTCTCCGGTGGCACAAAATTTGTTAAGCAAAGAACTAATTTACGGTTAGTTTAGATACTATATTTTAGACGCCATGTTGAATTTTTCAAAAGGCCTCACGGCTTTTTCCCAAAAAAAACGTCAATAACTTTAAAAGATGGGGAGGTTTAAAAATACTGTAGCACTTTTTGACATAGGGGAACAAAACTCCATCAATTGCCATTAAAACATACTAAATTCCCTACTGACTTATAGGCAAAATATTGACCGATTTGTGAAAAATTCCATGAATTTGCTGAACCTTAGGGTCTTTGAGGCACGTCTTTCCATTATCCGATTTAAACAATTTTTCGCAGGTAACGTTTTTATGACCAAACGAACCTTTCTGGGGGGAGTCTTGCTTTGTACGACAAAGTTGCAAAATAAGGCGCAGGCTGCAGCACATACCTGATGATAT
>NW_016222732.1:0-1448 GCF_001687245.7 Rhagoletis zephyria
TTTCTTTCATATGTAAAACCAGACTTTCGAGCTTGTGTTTACTATTCACTGCTTGAAATTAATACAAACTGTTTGAAATTAGTGTCTAGCCGCCAAAAAATAAGAAAACAAATGCGAAATCATACATTTTTAAAATTTTCTAACATTTCGCTACACCAACGAAAGCAAAATNCACTTTCGATCTTCGATAGCCAGCGAAGATCGAAAATCGAATGCAACTCATAATAGGGGCCATTATGTATTTTGCTCACGCTGTGCCGGAAGTCCCAATGGCCTAGCGGGAAAAGCACAAGACTGCTAGTTGAGAGATCCGGGTTCGAGTCCGAGTCGTCGGACGGCGGCGCTTTTTTTTCTTTTTTTATTTAATTTTTGTTTATTTTTTACAAGCTTTCCTCGCTTCGTAAAAAATATTCATTCATTAAATATCGTACGCTAGAAATTCTTAAAATTTATATTTATTTTATAATTTGCAAGTAACGTACGCTTTTTTTATGCTGTTTCAGCTTTCATTTTCATGTTCACTCCTTATTACCGCCAAGCAATATATGTGTAACATGGTTATAAGCAGTAAAAATTTTACCTAGCCCCATGAGCTAGGTAAAAATCTGACGTTCTTATTCACCACGAGAAATGTCAGATTTTTACTTTGATCCGTCAAAATTTTCTCTTTCCTTTTCCTTTCACGTTAACCTGCGAAAAGCAAACTGTTGTCGCGAAACTTTTTTATTAGTTTAAGAAAATTAAATCAAACCACCATTTTGATTTCAACTTTCTTAAACTTTGTTTTATTGTGAATTTTCTAATACTTACCAGGAATATCACAGAATCCATCGTAGTCCAATTTTTGATGAAATCTACAAAAATGCAATCACTGAATCCGAATAGCTACGAACATAGCGTATGCTTTGAATACATATGTACGTTCATAGCATTTTCGTAGATTTCACGAAAAATAGGATTACAAAGGCTTCTATGATAGCCCCCACTTATAGCCTATTTTCACCAAAAAACAACCTCTGGACCCGTCAGTTGATCGACAGGCCCGGAGCGGCGTTCACAGGGAGTCAGTCTCGAGTTATGTAGACTCCAGACCTGTGAATGCCGTTCTAGGCGCACAACCACCGGACATCGACGAGACGGAGCTGCATCTGCCTCGGAACACTAGAACCACAATAGCCCAACTTCGCTCTGGCTACTGCAGCAGGTTAAACTCATACCCAAGCAGATTAGCCGCAGATGTGCCAAATGGGTGTGCGGTATGGGGAGAGACACCCTAGTGCTGCATCGATGGTTTTCGATAGTTTTATAGACATCCATCGATAATATCGATGGTTTATTAAAGTGACCCGTTAAAGAAAAGAGTTACACAAATGTTATTTCATTTGCAAATATTGTATTGAATTATATACATATGTGAAAATTCTTTCAACTTACCTGACCTCTTAAGC
>NW_016222733.1:0-1448 GCF_001687245.7 Rhagoletis zephyria
TCAAATATAAAGTATTTATTTTTACTATGCATTATTTCCCTCAGTGTAGCGCATTTTCAAACCTTTTTTTTTATTTATCAATCGATTTTCTTGATTAGTAGCTTCATTTGTTTTTTGTAACAGAATAGGCTTTAACGTAAATGAAAAAAAAAATACACAAAATCTGTTATCTCTTAAATTTTTTCCCTGTAACAGTTTAAATTTTTCCATCAAAAAAAAAAAAAAANAAAAAAAAAATACACAAAATCTGTTATCTCTTAAATTTTTTCCCTGTAACAGTTTAAATTTTTCCATCAAAAAAAAAAAAAAACAAAAATTCTGGAATGATTAATAAATTTCTCAGAAACTATTGCTAGATTTCCACTAGGCATTAAATGGCAAAAATGACAAATGACAAAGTCGAGCATTAAAAAAAAATCGTGTCATTACATTAAAAAAATAGTCATTAAGTTCATTTCCACATGGCATTTTTTTAAATGGCGTTCATCTTTTGTCATTTCAATGCCTAGTGGAAATTCGGCATATGAGGGCTATCGAAAAGCCGAAGCACTTTTGTTTAGATGAATAACGGTAAATTGCAAATATCTCGAAAAATTATCCATTGAAAAAAATTAACTCGATTTTCGGAATCAGCGCGCAATTCCACATAGGATTTGGGTAATGGCATCCTGAAACCAGTGTTATTGAGGAATATTATTTAATTAAGAAGTGAGTTATGATCGTTTCTTTCAGCCAACCAACGTAGTAAGATTTTTCACTGCTTAATAGCTTTAAAGAGAATGATGGCTGGCCTTAAATCCTAAAGGAAAAAAATCTGAGTACTAAAATCACGAAAATATGTAAGTGAGATAAACTCACGGAGCGGAGCTCAGCCAAAAGTAGGATACGTTGAAGTTAACATTTCCCGAGAAAAATTGTTTACAAATTGCGTCTCCCTAGTTTTCAACTGCACTTATGTCTCTTTGAGGCTTCTACTATTTTGTAATGCCAACCTGTCAATAGGATATTCGTCGATTTGTGTTGCTATAGTTGCACTCAATCGCATTGCAGCTGCAACAGTTGTTGGCAGATATACAGTCAATTTCATCATTTGCTGGCAAGCTATGAGTACTGCAGTGGCATTAACATTCTTTCTTTGCATTTTTTTTTTTTGCTTTTTACATTTTCTGCTTCGAAAGTATGAAGGTATCTCGATAGGAATGAAGGGAATTAGAGAACTAAAAAGAGTGCAGGTTTCATAGGAGTTCCATGGGAATGCTAACGATATTGCAAGGGTGAAGGGATGATGCCAAGGTGCATTTTCAAAGAGTTTAAGAAAGAGAGCTAAATGAAAATTTCAATAGAAACACACTTGTATGTATGTATGTATGTATTTATGTATCTATAGCTTATGGTTACTATCTAGAGCAGTGCTCGTCAAAGTGGTGGTCCGCGGACCGGTGCCGGTC
>NW_016222734.1:0-1448 GCF_001687245.7 Rhagoletis zephyria
TTGCAAAATGCATTTATTTAAGTTGAAAGAAGACAAATTCCTTTGTTCACCATTTATTCTTACTCGCTTTATATCTTCCAAGGCGAATTCATATATTTTATTTTATTTATTTATTTATCTCAAAAGTACGGCAAGACATTAAATCTTTTTTTGTACATTTTTACAATTCAATTAAAAATTTTAATCTTAAACTAAACTTAAATTCTAGGGCTTATCCAACCATGAAAACAAGGTAAGAAATAGGATGACGTAGGTAAACAAGAGTTACATAAAAGATGAGAAAACATAGAACTAAGTAAAAAGTTCTGTAACTGCCGTCTTAAAGCATCTAGCTGAATTTATGTTTTTAATTGAAAGTGGTAATGAGTTCCATAGTCTGACAACACTAACAAAGAATAGTCTGGAGGCCGTTAACGTTTTATATTTTGGTACTACAATGTTTTTAGTGCGAGATGATATGACAAACTTAAGTCTACAGAAAAGGTAACCAGGCTGATGATACTTAATTATCTTAAATAAAAATTAAATATTTCGCACTTTTAAGTAACTATCTAAACTCAATTAAAAATTTGAATCTTAAACTAAACTTAAATTCTAGGGCTTATCCAACCATGAAAACAAGGTAAGAAATAGGATGACGTAGGTAAACAAGAGTTACATAAAAGATGAGAAAACATAGAACTAAGTAAAAAGTTCTGTAACTGCCGTCTTAAAGCATCTAGCTGAATTTATGTTTTTAATTGAAAGTGGTAATGAGTTCCATAGTCTGACAACACTAACAAAGAATAGTCTGGAGGCCGTTAACGTTTTANTATCTAAACTAAAGCAGAGAATACTTTTAGTATATAACGAGATGTGATCAAATTTTCGCTTGCTATATATAAATATCGCAGCTTTATTCAAAGCTAGGTTTAGTTTATTTTTAGATTCGTAGTCGGGATTGCTATATACTAACTCAAAGTAAGAAATTTGAGGAACAATAAGTGTCTTAACTAATTGAAGTTTTATGTTAGTCGGAAGACAATAGCAGCTATTCCAGAGATTTCTGAGGATGTGGTAGATTTTAGAAATGCTATGGCTTATGTGATCTGTGCAAGTTAGTCGAGAGTTCATTTTAAATCCCAGGTTAGTTACAACAGATTGAAAAGTACTAATGGTGATAGTTCACTCAGATCGAAAGAGTCGTGAGATATAGGTAAGACCTGTGTTTTTGCTGCATTTAAGCGAATGCCATTTGTCTTGGCCCAGCTACACAGTCTTTTTAGGCCATCATTTAACCTGCATACTAAATCTTCGCCAAGACCAATAGGACGCGAAACGTAGATCTGGGTATCATCAGAATATAGATGTATTGAAGAGTTTTGACAGCAGTTGACATTAATAAAGATGGTGAAAAGTTTGGGACCCAGGATTGAACCCTGAGGTACACCAGAGGAAATCTTCATACG
>NW_016222735.1:0-1448 GCF_001687245.7 Rhagoletis zephyria
TGTAGGCGGTGACGCCGACGATTTCAACGTCACACAGCGATTTGGCAATGCAATAAAGTATGTATGTATGTTTGTGTGCAACCAACCGACCGAACGCCGACCGAGCCACCCAACAAATAACCCAAATCAAACGAGTTGAAAGTAGCAAATTGAGAAAAAAATATAAAAAAATGTGAAGAAACAAAATCAAACAACAAACACAGTAAATGGAAGCTGCAGCGAAAGAGCAAAGAAATGGGCTGTCAAACACCGCGAAGGAGAAGAGACAAATAAATACAATAACACCAACAATGGCTAACGATGTATGATCACATTATTGCTGGATTGTGAAATTTTGAATGATAATAAAGAAATCCATTAAATCCAAAAACAACAGCGACAGCGACAGCAACATTGCACGCTTAGACGTCTAACTGATCCATGGTTGGCAGCTTTTTAGCCTTTCATTTTAAAATGAGATGGTTATACCTACACATTAAATAGAAAGAGGCATTATGGACTACATATTTTTGTTGTATCGAAATAAATAAGAAGCTTCAAACTATCTTCGAAACACTAGAGCACTATTTTGGCGCTTTTAAATATTTGCAGTACAGAGACGAAATACATTCATAAATCCTTTGCAAGGTTGTACCAGTTGTTTAAGTGAAGTGCAGGCAGATCCTTCCATTGTGTTCGTAGGCTTTCCTTCCCTAGTTGTCCACCGAGTCGAAGTAATTTTCCACTGAAGCGTGTTTAACCATGTCCATGTCGTTAAAAAGCTCATACAGTGCGTCATTACATCTTCTTCGACATCCGTCATCCACGCGGAGGGTTCCATAGATCCTGCATATAAAAGTTTTCTCGAAAGCCCCCAAAGTCCACGTTTCCCCGCCATATAAAAGACTTCTAGAACGTAGGTGTTGTTCGTCGAGAGAGAGCTCTGCTTTTCAATTGCCTAACGAGCTCAAGGTAGCACCTGTTGGCAAAAAGAGATTTTTCGCTTGATTCCAGGCTGACATTATTTGTGGTGTTTATGCTGATGCTAGGCAAACGAAAGTCCTTCACTACTACAAAGTTATAACTGTCAACAGATTGGAGAAATTGGCCGGCGGTGAGTCGCATTAACTCGTTTGGTCTCAATCGGCGTGAAGAGGTCCGTCCCGATTTGGACGGCGCTAGCCGTTTTGCTTAAAGTCATTCTTCATAGCAGTATTAGCATTAATGCGATCCCAAATTTGGATTGGCGAAGCTGCCATCCTGGCAAAAGCAGCTTTGAAGTGGAGGAAAACGAGTTGGGTGTCGATTTGCTTATCAATGGCCTTTTCCAGGAAGATCTGTTCTGGAGTATTGGGGAAAAAAATAGTGTCAATTTTCGGGGATGTATTATTATCAGGCAAAATTGTGCCTAATAGCTGGCGGTCTAAAAACAGTGAAAAGGTGGTCAGCCAAAGCTAAAAAGACTCACC
>NW_016222736.1:0-1448 GCF_001687245.7 Rhagoletis zephyria
TCTTGGTAAGCAATTCACAATTATGACTAACCATAAATGATGACATTCAAACAAAAAAAAATTGAAAATAGTTCCGCTAGTAATTCAAAGCAATTAATTTAATTGTTTGGACTAATTTGCGCATTGAATGTTCACTGAGCAATATTATTGTAAATATCTAAATAAAAGGGTTATAACTTAGTTATTACATACTATGAATAATATGCTGAAAATCAAATTGCTATTGGGTTTTTAAGGCCATTTGCTTTCATATAATTTTACACAGTGATAGATTGTTTTTACTAAATAAAAGGGTTTGGATTTTTAATTTGATCACTTACATATATGATTTTAAGATAAATACGTGTCAAAAAATATCAACAAGTATTTTTCGGAAGTAGATATAGATTGTTCTTACCTTTATGGCGAAGCAGGGAGCGAACATAACAGTTATTGCTGAAAACTGTCATTGAAAATTTCACTAGGAAGGAAATGTTCTACAATTAAGTGATATNCTTATAAATCCGAAATAACAATTATTTCTTTGACAAGTTTTTTGAGATAGAGCATTTTGAAGCTGGCATTGTGGCCAATTAGGCTGTTACAGTGTTGCATACAATTTTCTGTGCATAAAGGGCCAACGGAACAAGTTTTCAACTGCGTTAAAAGCCCTTTAGTGGAACTCGTTGGAATTGGTTTCGTGGTTACATTAGCCGCTGGCCGCCGATTGTTATCTAATTTTGTTTTTTTTACTTTACTAATATATCACTTAAAAACTGTATTACATCAACTTTTCACCTTTCCACCTTTCCACTTTTTTACATTTTACTTTCGCTCTTCGATTTCTTAGACCACCTGATGGATGATTTCAATAAAATCATTTAAGAAACATTTATAGTTAGATGCATGCGGCGAAAATGAGTTGATATTTAGGTGCCATTAAAATATATATATAGACAAGTCGATTGTTACATTTTATAAACACTTTCGTTTTTTCTAGAATTGTATAAGTAAATATGCATACCTACATACATATATGTACATATGTTTGCTAATTTAGCCACTCTCTTTCATTGTTTTTTTTAATTCCCCATGCATTCATACACTTATTCATTGCATATATGTGCATACATATATACACTTATCAATTTGTAACAATAAAAAAAAAATTTAATATAATTTACCGCTTAGGTAATAATGTAAAAGATTAAATTGAAAATTTATTGATTTTAAATATTTTTTTGTAGGCATTTAATTGCTTCTCACAGACACCTTTTTTGCGCATAAGACCAAGAAATAAGTCTGTAGTTTGATTATAAATTAAAGTAAACATAAATAATGTATTATTCGAACGTATTTGTATGTACATTAGACCATACCACATTACAAGCAAATTAAAAAAAAAAATTCCGAAACGACTAGTCGCAGTTTTACATTCCGACAAGAAAAGAAAATTTTAAAAATAGTTC
>NW_016222737.1:0-1448 GCF_001687245.7 Rhagoletis zephyria
TATATATATCCATAAGGTTCTCGGAAACGGCTCTAACGATTTTGATGAAGTTTTTGTACATAGTTAATGTTTTGGATTTTAAGGTTATCTGAATAGGCATTATATCCGATAAGACTCGTGTAAAGTTGCCACCTATTATAAATTAGTTACTAATTAATTAAAACATCATAATATGGGTATAAAATGCAAGGTAATTTAAAGGTCGCTAATTCAAAAATAATTTGAATAGGGTTGCCACCTATTTTGAATCGCATATTTATTTAATTTTTTGTTTAGAAAAAAAAAGGTAAACTATTACGATTCAAGGGTACCAAGAGAAGGTTTTTAAACAATGCTTTCCCTATATAAAAAATGTTAACTCTTAGGAAAAAAGTTAGGAGTAAAGTTGCTACTTATTTTCGATTCTACACAATTTATGTAAAACATCGCAGAAAATATTTTCCATCAGGGCTGCCATGCTTCTGTGTAATACGTATGTGGTTGTGAAGTGCACAGATGCTTTTTCGTAATTAAGAAGAAAAAAAATTAATTTCATGTTCCGTCTGATGGTAATTCAACCAGGTCCCTCTTGGCCGCAACCAATTGTATCAAGCGTCTTTGCACACTTAGCTACAGTCATACATGTAAAGGTGTTTTCAAATGTTGAGTTTGAATCAACATCACAGCGCGCGATTATTTATTTATTTATTTATTAATTTCAGACAATTGAACAATAAATTCTTACTGACTATAATTCAGAGGTACTTAAAACTAGTTAAAATAGTTGTATAATAAAGTACGAACTGCTCCACAAGATAAAGACGGGTCAAAAGTTGGAATATTGTTTAGCTCCATTAAGGATCTAATCAAGGGAGCATACATTGCATAGTTCGTTTTAGAAAATACGATGTAGAAGGAAGAAACACTGCGTAAATTACGTGTAGGAACATTGAAGGTTATTCTTTCCAAGAGGTTGGGGCAATCAACCGATCCATTCAAGAGGTTGGCAACGAATGAGCAAGCAAGATAAGCAGATCTGCTATGTAGAGTTTGTAAATTTAGAAGTGCACAACGTGATTCATATGACGGAATGGGTTCACTAAAATTCAGTTAGCGTAAAGCAAATTTTATAAATTTTTACTGTATCCGTTCTAATCGCGTGATATGAGAACTGTGGTATGGTTGCTTGAAAAGCAGACAGACAATCTGCCGTAAAAATTGCAAGATTGGAGACTGTGGACCTTCCTTTAATAAAACCATGTTGGTTTGGACTAAATAATTAAGCTGCTAACTGAGAATGACAAATTCTCCTTAATAACACAATCGAAAATTTTCGCAACTGTGGTTAACTTTGAAATTGGTCTATAATTAGATACATCATTTTTGTTGNATAATTAAGCTGCTAACTGAGAATGACAAATTCTCCTTAATAACACAATCGAAAATTTTCGCAACTGTGGTTAACTTTG
>NW_016222738.1:0-1448 GCF_001687245.7 Rhagoletis zephyria
CTGCCGCTGGTGCAGGAAAGTCTTAAGAAGAACTAAGATTACACGTTCAGACATGAAGACAAAGGAGTAAGGTGTTGCCGGCGGTGCCAAACAAACATCATAAGCCATCAAAAAACAACATACGCAAATAAACTACAATATTTAAACCGATGCAGCAGCAACCAAATGAGCTACCAATAGCTCAGACCAATGATCCAATATTTCTGTCTACTCCAACAAGTTACAAGGCGCCGGCAAAGTAGCTGCANAATGAGCAAAAAGTATGAAGCGTGATTTTTGGGTTTTCAAAGAGGTCATGGATTAAATTTCCTTATTTGCTGCATACACTCATGGCCAAAATAATAGGAACGCGCGTATTTATTTTTATGAAAGTGCTAGTTAAAATATCCAACTACGTACAAAAATTAGGAAAATGCAACAAAGTAGAGTTGGCAGTAGAGTGAACCGTTCAGTTGTAGTTCACTCAACTTAGTGAACTAGTTCTTTAGTTCTTTTAATTCAAGAACTACCCAAGCCTACAACAAAGTTTCATCAAAAATGTTGAGGTTTTTAATTAAGTTTCTTAGAAACATTCTGAGTATGCAGTTCAATGGCGTTATCGTTTCTACCAAATAATGTTGCCTTTTGATTGCCCATCTCTCTCTTTTCATGTTCGATTCTAAAATAAAAGCAAACGGTTAGAAGATACGTTGCTTAAAATGACAATATTATGAAATGCGTGAGCCAAACAAGGACAAGAGGTCAAAAACATGCCTTTTTGTAGGGTTGAGTGTAACATCAAACACATTTTGCACCGTGGAAGGGCAACATATTTTGGAAGAAACGAAATCACCATAAGACTTACCGTTCTTTTTTTCAAATTTTTTTTTTTTGCGAAAGATGTTGCTTATGTTCTCCATTCAAAAAAAATTGTAGAAGATACGTTTGAAGAAAACAAAAAATTGCCAAAACTTACCCTCTATTATACTAAAATTTTATGGGCTACAAAAGAGCATACTCGAAAAAATTCTAAAAATGAGGATAGATACGATTCCTTGGAACATATTTCCGCTCTCATATGACTATATTTTTAAGTAATTTATACATACATTTTTAAAAATTAAAAAGGACAGGGCTTGGCCTGTAGATGTTTAATAAAGTTTTTTTATTTTTTAAAAGGGTGGCCACCTGTTACAAAATTTATTAAAATTATTTATCAAGTTAAATGAATTAGATATTACAATAGGGGTATCAATTGAACTAGTTTTGTAAATACTTTACATGACACGTAGAAGGGTTGCCACATGTTTAAAAAATCAAATTCACTTTAAATAAGGGAATAAGGTAACTGAAATATGTACATCAATATGAGTATAAGACTAATGAAAAAATTTGACATATTTAGCAAGAAATAAGTGGAGGTAAAAACATTCCTGAGTTAATTTAAGAGTCCAGTAATTTAAAAGGAA
>NW_016222739.1:0-1447 GCF_001687245.7 Rhagoletis zephyria
TTTTAAAAAAAAAGGTATCAAGCTCTTAAAAAATCACCCGTTATAATAACTGCGGAAATGTGAGTAGGTATCATGTGTTCCATTTGACTCTCTTCCCCCAATGCTGGTTGATGCAGTGAGGGGCTACTTTATAACCACCAACGAATGATAGTACAGTGAAGCAGAGACTCTTTTAACCTCCCTCCACCTCAACAAGCCCAGCCGACAGTCGACTCCACAAACTTTTGCCTGATTGTGGTTTGTTTGCATTTTGTAAACGATAAAGCCTGTCGGTGTGTGTATGTGTGTGTGTGTGTTGCTTCTGTTTATGTTTTGTTTTGAATTATACGATGGTACTGGTAATTAACACTCTGATTTCATAATTAAGTTTATGACTTAAAATGTGCGTTTGTTTGTATAACTTCACGGAGGATATCGTTTGCCTACGTTGCACAGTAGGATTACGGTGGGAAAAAATCAAGTTTTTTGAACAGACAATATTTATATTTGGTTGGTTTAGCCGCATAAAGCAATATTTGAAAAAATCCATTAAGGGTATTCATCTAATAGACAAACTGCCAATCAACGTGATAAAATTATATGGTTTTTTACTATATATGAATACCCCTTTTTAAACTTTTTACGAAATTGACAATTTGATACAAAATAAAAGCAACAGAAGCCATACGAATTTTATTCAACTAAAATTTATTGGGACTTGACTGAGAAATGTGGTTTTGCCGACTTCAACACTTTTTATGGAGAAAAGCTTTGTTTCATAGGTCTTCTTACGTCATCTAGCTATAGAAAAATAAAGATCGGAATCGTTTCTTTATTGGCGACATTTAACGTAACCTCATATAGTAATGATGGTACATATTTATTATGTATTAAAATAAATCGATTATTTTTTTTTTTGGAAATTCAATTACAAGATTACTATTAACATATGGGCAAAATTTCGGAATGATATATTCATCGGTCCACTTTTTATGGCCTTTTTAAGGCGTTTTTGAGGTTAGGTTTGCATAGGAAGTATGCTTTAAAACAAACCGATTACGCCCAATTTTTGAGAGTTTAAATACAACATTATAGAAAACATATGGACAAAATTCCGTAGCCATACATATTTTGGGCCACTTTTTAAGGCATCTTAAGGCACTTTTGAGGTTAGGTTTATATGAGAGGTATACTTAAAAATAAATCTATTACGTAAATTTTTCGTATTTTTCTTAATTTTTGTAAGCCCATAAATGTTGCATACGGAAAATTTAAGTTCTACGCCTTCTTTTTCCAATTTTTCACAAAAAATTTATGGGAACTGTACCACTGTGCGTTGCACTGGGCTTTTATGTGCTTTATATTTATATAAGCACGCTTGGATATGAGCGTTTGTATATATTTATAAATATTTTTGTCCTTGCTGCACCAGCCAAGCTTGTTTGCGCATCAGCATGAGTTTATCAGT
>NW_016222740.1:0-1447 GCF_001687245.7 Rhagoletis zephyria
TTGTAGGTTTGATGTCAATTTGGCTTCTACCTGTTTTTATTTTACCATGGTATCTAATTAATAATATTTTTCATTATAAAAAGAAGCATTTCCGAATTATCGGGCAACAATCTATTTCTATTTTCAACATAAATGCAACCCGATGCACTAAGCACAGTTTCTGAGTTCACTGAGGAACGTGATACCGTCAGTCGTACAAGATGAATGGGATAAAGAGTACGTTCACGTATGTCATATTCCGAAAAATGTGTTTTTACGTGACGAGTAATACGATATCGTATGTGACGATTCTAGCCTTGGTGAGCTCCCTCTTCAGCTTTATCCAGTTTTCAGCTTTATTGATGTCAGAAAAAAACTAGTTTTGAAACGTGGGTCACAAAATATTTAAACAACGGGACAATACGTGAAGCGGACGATATGTAGGCATGCATAGTAGTACGATTTTCATCTTATTTTTTAATAAAACTATGTCAACCACGGGTTTTTGCGGACAGAACAGTTTTATTTTTAATATAGCATTATTTTATAACTTGAATTTTAGGGGATCAAAATTATGTAGATCGGATATCCGAATCCGGATCTTGGTGAATTTTTACTTTTTCCCTTTTGGTTAACTCTTCTCGGGAAATACCCTATATATATATATTCGAGATATTGCGAATGCCATTATTTCACATTAGCGAATGCGAATTCGAATTTCCAGAACGCGAATGTACAAATGCGTATGCGAATTGCGAAGGTTTAGGAATATCCTTAAAAAGGCTATAACTAACTTAAGTCAATGTTTTTATTACTTATAAATTGTATACATTATAAATTGGATATAAACAATTAAAAAAGGCTGGGTTCGGGTGGAGCCGAACATTAAATACCCGGCGCAAGTATTAAATATAGTTTTTTCACTTTTCTGAAAACTACCGTTACATGGAATAATGGTTTTACCCCTATTATAGTGTGTTCAGTTATACTTAATGAGATAAACTTATATGGTTCGATGTGGACGGTATCACGCCCACTTTCCAAAATTCTATAATAATGTACTTATTTCAAGGGAGTGTTTTTAGTATAAATTTTGGGTAAATTAGCGTCGAAGTTTCAAGTATTTCTAAAATTTACCGTTGTATGAAAAGTGGGAGCAATTTTAGTCCGATTTAAATAATTTTAAACGTTTTGCTTTTATGCAAGTTTGGTACAACTTGATCGAACGGTTACCAAGATATACATACCAGGTCATAAGTGGGCGGTGCCACGCCCATTTTCCAAAATTTTATCACAAACGTGTTTTTTGTTAAAACGTTATTGCAAACATCAATCTTGAATAAATTAGCTTTAGTATTTACTGATTTCGTATTCTCGAAATTACCGTTAATGGGATGTGGGCGTGGTTATTGTCCGATGTTTATAATTTTCAGCCATTTGATATGTTGTACCAAGGCCACCAACAATG
>NW_016222741.1:0-1447 GCF_001687245.7 Rhagoletis zephyria
CAGCTGCCGAGATACATAAGTCCACTCAGCCGTCGATTATATCTTGGGAATCACACAAATTCCCCAACTTACTTAAATTTGGTTTTTTAAATTAGCACCAACAGCAATTTGCATAAAACCGCCTCTAGAATTTTGCTGTATGTACAATTTGCCTATTATAGTTAATGGTGCCATAATGCATAATATTGTATTTAAGCAAATATTTGAAATTATGTGAAAGCTGGCGGCGACTATACGGATTTGTACCACTCCTACGTATGATTTATTGTTTCCACCATTTTATTGTAACCAAAATACGAACCTAAATTGAGTTGTCAATCAAACGACAAGACTGTCAATGACAGCAAGATGACTGTGTGTATGGCCTGTGGGCAAAGGGAAGAAGCGAAGTTTAGTTCATCTGGGTTGGAAGAAGTCTGGAGCAGAGTAGAGAGAGTTGGCGACTTGCATAAATTTATGGCGAATGGTTGAGTAATATTTTAGTATGTTCTGAGATACGAGCGGATAATTTTTGCAATTGTATGCGAGCGCATTAGTACGAGTATTCGTGTGCGTGAAATGTAATCACAAATAGCAGCCATACATCATACAGTGGTCATGCGATAATCCTCAGGGAAGCGTTTGTAATTATCAGTGTTTGTAATAATGTGAATCTTTGTTGCATGTTTGATATGTGTATGTTTTGTGTGTGTGATTGGTTGGGCGTGTTAATGTCCGTTGTGTGCCTTACCAAGTGACTGCTGCTGATGTATTCAGAGTGACAACATGAAATGCATTTATGTCATTTCAACTATCGCTCAGTCATTATGAATTTCCTTTGCTTCTAGACGTGATGTATGTTTGTATGTACATAGATGTACAAATATATATTAGCACATTTGCAAAAATAATAATTGGCGCTTACACATTTGTTAGTGTTTGGCCGAGCTTCTCCTCCGATTTGTGGCACAAAGCGGAGGGACCTACAGTTTTACGCCGACTCCGAACGGCGATTGTATTTTTACGAGAAGCTGTTTTTCATGGCAGAAATACACTCGGAGGTTTGTCTTTGCCTGCCGAGGGATGACCGCTGTTAAGAAATCCGTTTACCTATATTTTTGTGATGTTGCTTTGACCAGGGTTTGAACCCAGGCGTTGTGGAGTGGAAGCGCGCACTGCTTACACTACACCACAGCGGCCGGAAAATAATCCCGGGATTGCCGGGATTTGTAATTTGCACTGATGGCAATAATAGAAACTCCTTTTCTCGACCAGTATTGGCTATATTTATTTTTTTATTTAATAATTAATATTTTTTCATAAATGTCTAGCTTATTATACATATAACATCGTGCGATAGTAATTTTAACAAACACAAAAATTAATATATTCGTGAAACCATGGGACAAATATTGTTAAATTGCATTTTTAGTTTTTCACCCTGACGTAAGTAATTCCAAAATGATTT
>NW_016222742.1:0-1447 GCF_001687245.7 Rhagoletis zephyria
CATGGGTCGGACGTGTCAGTTGGCGGATGTATGGGATGGTCTACATACGGTTACCCGAGTGTGCGCCGTTTGATGGAGTCGAGTGTCGGATGTCGGGTGTGGGGTGCCAAATGACGATTTACATGAAGATGGTGCCGGTGTGGCGTGGCGTGTCCCAGTTGTATAGTTGTGTTTGGGTGTGTAGTTGTGCATTCCATATTCGAAATTGCATTTGCATATTTTTGTTGTTGTTGTTTTTTTTTCAATTCATTACGTGTTGTCGTTATTATAATTACAATAAATTGCATTCGATGCATAGCGTTGCGTTTCAAAAATAGTTTTACGCAAACGCATGCACATACCGATGTAGTGTACGTCATAAGTGTAGAAGTGTAGCGTAAAAACAAAGAAAAGAGGAAAAAAACCAAACCGAAATGTTTATTTGTTGCACTACCAATCAGTGGTATCTAGTATATAATTGCATATGTATGTATGTCAATTATTGTGTATGTATGTATTTATTCTATAGGCATATTATACTGTATCTACATATATACATACATACGTATGTATGTATATTCGCTAATACTAAACGCTAAGTTGATTAAGAGCATCACAGAGGTAAACACAAAGAAAATAGGCACACATAAAACACAGTAACAAAAAACAAAGGTTTCAAATTCAATTGAATAGCGTGAGTGGCGGCTTAGAAATACAAAAACACACTCGGCAAAAAAAAAACGAAATATAAACAAGTTAAATGCAACACAAGCGACCAACGCTGCTCGTAAAGGTCACGGCTATGAGCACACAATATTCAAGGGTATTTAACTGCCGGCTCTATGTAAATATGTATAGCATTTATGAATGCTTGTATGCNGACTACATACATACATACAGTATCGGTCATATCTATAGCACGCCATTTCAAAGTGATGTTGTGTGCCACTTATATTTATTTATTAATTTTTAAGAATTTTCAATTCAAATATAGTTCATTCTCAGACAAAGCCCATATAAACCCAAGTTTAATAATTTGTAGAAAACTACAAAAAAGTGCAAAAAATTTTCACCTA
This sequence comes from Rhagoletis zephyria, assembly GCF_001687245.7. NCBI lineage: Eukaryota > Metazoa > Arthropoda > Insecta > Diptera > Tephritidae > Rhagoletis > Rhagoletis zephyria. The sequence continues at coordinate 1,056 of NW_016222742.1, forward strand.
AATTTCAGACTTTTTTCTCGGAAGTGTTAGAATTTTTTTGAGTACACAGTTTTTTAGCTCCTTCAGTTTTAGTCTAATAATGTAAAAGTTACCGTTAATTTTTTAGAATTTTTTTTTTTTGCCAAAGGTGTTGCGGATTTCCCCATATACATACAAATAAATTGAGTTTATTCATTATATGGAAGCCAATGCGACAAAAAATTCTTAAAAATGGTCGATAATCCGTAGCCACTTGAAATTTGCACATTATCAGACTGAATTGAAGGGGCTAAAAAACTGTGTACTAAAAAAAATTCTAACACCTCCGAGAAAAAAGTTTGAAGTTTAGGTGAACATTTTTTGAACTTTTTTGTAGTTTTCTGCAAATTATTAAACTTGGGTTTATATGGGGT
>NW_016222743.1:0-1447 GCF_001687245.7 Rhagoletis zephyria
TTTCTGAAAATCATGGAAATCGGTTCACTATAACATATAGCTCCCATACTACTGATTGTTCAGATATGTGGTCTTGCGTTACAACTTATATTTTATTTCGAATATTTTTTTATAATAGTAGTTTATACACTGCTTGGACCTGAATTTGGGTTCTTTTCAATCCCACTCTGGCATATTTTTGCAGTTTCTGTTGTACGAACGGCTTTTTCATACCTTTTTTGTACTGTGAAATCTGCTGTTCGTTAAAGTCAAAGTTACTGAGTTATGCTTTCAAATAGGCGGCGGTCTATACCGCCTCTATTTCACATAAGTTGGGAACCAAAAAACACAAACCGAAAATCTACGCGCGCGATTACTGTCATATTAATTGATAAAAAACATCGAACATTTTACGAAAAACGTTTATTCATCATATCATTGTCTTCGGAAACTCCTAAAGATGAAAAAAATTAAAAAGCTTTGCAATAAATTAAACAAGTTTTGTTTCGTTTGTGGTAAATTCGTTTTGAAATCAGACCAGCGTAAATTAGGCTCAAATAAAAATGCACTAGCATGCTATAAATGGTACTTTTTGCAATCTGAACCTGCACAAAATAAATACACTCCCGAATTAACATGTATTTCGTGTATTAGTGCGATGACTTTTTGGTGGACAAAAACACGATTTTCGGTGCCATTCGGTTTACCAATGATTTGGACAAATCCCGGAAAACACGAAGCGGAAAATTGTTATGCATGCACCAACAATACATTTGGTTTCAATGAAAAAGTAAGTAAATTTGAAATTATGTATAGTTTGCCCTCACTTTAATCGCTGAGTGTATGAAATAGGTAAAAGTTTCTGTATGTTTGGAAGGTACCGCGCCTAAGTATAACCAACCTTGGAAAGCCTGCAACAGAATGGTGCAGAACTATTTTAGTTTTTGTCCGCCGAACAAACAAACTTAACATTTGTATATCGATGGCTGAGTGGAAGATCTACCTATCTCGGCAGCCAGTTCCAAAACGCCCTATCTCAGAAAACTTTTCAGCAACGCCCTACTTCAGAATTTGATTGAAGAACGCACTTTTTCAGAATTTTATTAAAAAACATCCTATCTCAGAATTTTGTTGAAGAACGCCCTATCTCAAAATACATTGAAAATGTGCTGAGATAGGGCGTTTTTAAATCGGCAGCTGAGATAGGTCGATCTTCCACTCAGCCATCGATATATGCATATATATGTACGTACATATANCTGAGATAGGGCGTTTTTAAATCGGCAGCTGAGATAGGTCGATCTTCCACTCAGCCATCGATATATGCATATATATGTACGTACATATACTCATACAGATTTAATTCAATAGTTCGGTGTTGTGTCGTCTACAATGGTGTACCGAGCGCTCATTTACCTATTGCACATAGTGATGCATTACAAGTTCCAAATCATCCATCCGAACTCGA
>NW_016222744.1:0-1447 GCF_001687245.7 Rhagoletis zephyria
AAAACCGCGTATCGTCATTCTGCAAAACCGCGTAACTGACATTGGCTGAAAAAATTGGATTTGCTCACACAAACTCTTGGCTCCATCCTTATCCCTTCATCCTGAAATACCNGATATATCGTCGTTTAAAGTACAAAACCGCGTATCGTCATTCTGCAAAACCGCGTAACTGACATTGGCTGAAAAAATTGGATTTGCTCACACAAACTCTTGGCTCCATCCTTATCCCTTCATCCTGAAATACCTATATTAGCCAGAAATGCGATTGCTTTATAAAAAAGAGAACCATTTTGAAATATGAGTGGTTTTACGCTCCAGAAAATTATTTCTAAAACTTCACATACGCGGTTTTGCAATTTGCTGATACGCGGTTTTGCATTATGTTGATACGCGGTTTTGCACTTTAAACGACGATATGTGTATTTATATTTTCATTTTACTATTAGACAAGATATAAATGTAGTTATATTTTTACTTCACTACTTGACATTTCCCACCAAACAATTTTTGTTGCCGGCGATAAGAAAACGTTTCGCCATCGCATCGATTCCCTATTACCAGTCGCTCTAAAACGTCCGCCGAAGGCAACTCGCCTGGGCGAGTCGTTTTCTTATTACCTGAATGAGTCATTTTCTTATCGCTAGGCTACGAAGCCTAGAGTCGAATAAGATTTTCTAACAATGTGGTCAATATGACTATTAAATGTGAAATTCGATGAAAAAATAATGCCAAGATCTTTTATTTCTTCAACAGATTTTAGCAAACAGTTACAAATATTGTAACGAGTCAACAAAACATTATGAATTTTTCCAAAAGTAATTTTTAAGCATCTCTTAATATTCAAAGAAAGGTAATTTTTAATACACCAAAGATGCATATTATCAAGATCAGTTTGGAGTTTATGCACGTCACTCAGGTCTTTTATGGAAGAAAAGATTTTTAGATCATCAGTAGTATTGTTATGCCGATTCTGGATCAGTGCAGGCAGCGCTGCTAGCATATGGTTTGCTACTTGCACCGGTGCAGAACCGCTATACGGTTTGCTGGTGCTCTGCCGCAAGCTTTGCTGCTCCACCGCAAGATGTCGCCGATTAGCCAAGTTCAGAACCCAGATAAAAGCCGCAAGATGTCGCCGGTGACAAATCTGAGTCCGGAACCGATCACAGGGTGTTCCGCTGATGGAAATCCGAGAAATCCGATACCATTCAGAACCGGAATCGATCACAGGGTGTACCGCTGATGGAAATCTGAGAAATCCGATACCAGGTGGTTTATATGTCGAAAATTAGTAAAGTGTGTTGGTATGCAGTCAGAAATGTATACAAACGTACATACGTACATATGTATATACATATATAGATGCTCCACCCCTAAAAAGTGTTAATAATGTGTACATATTTGATTGCTAAGTATTTAATATGTATGTGTATATGAATGGAAAGGCCTG
>NW_016222745.1:0-1447 GCF_001687245.7 Rhagoletis zephyria
CTTGGCGATGTTTCGAGTATTCATTTTCTGCGCGAGTGTGTACCGACCTGCATACATACTATGTATGTATGCATGTGTTCATGTATGCACATTAGGGTGGTCCCTAAATGTAGGCTAAGCTAATTTTTACATCAGATTTCCTAAGCCTCAACCCCTACATTTTGGTCCCGATTATAGACGGTTAAGGCGTGTCGCACAGGGGGCAAAGTTCAGATTCCTCTATGGAGACTAAAAAAATTGAAATTATTCTTTTTTTCATTTAATACCCAAAATCGATACTATCATAGCCGAAGATATCAACTATAAATTTTGGTCTCGATTGGAGTCGCTTTAGTAGTATCGATTTTGGTTATTAAATGAAAAAATATATTTTTAATTTTTTGTGTCTCCATAGAGGCATCTGGCCTTTGACCCCTTTGCGTTACGCCTTAACCGACCCCAATCGGGACCAAAAGTTATATGTGATATCTTCGACTATGGTATTACCGATTGGTGGGTTGATACTGAAAAAAATCGTTCATTTGATTTTTAAGGACCACCCTAATGCACATATACATATGTACATGCGCATGCCTATTTTCTGTTGCCATATTCTCATAGGCACCTTTTGTCCTTAAACACATGACTTCTCTAACTTCATGTATTTTAAACTGCTTATCAAAGTTTCTGTTAGCACAAGTTTGAGAAAATAATAAATTCTGTTCATTTCACTAATTCCGTTCATACAAATTTTAATAAAATTTACCGAAACGTAAACATTTCAAGTATTGTATAAGGAACTAGGCAATTACAAAAGTGTAGGTACACGTTTTATTTTCATATCTTTTCGCGAATTTTATGTAAAAAAATTTACAAAAAACAAAAAAAAAAAATAATGTAAACAAATGTTTTGAACTTTGTGCAAAGCTCAGGAATATTAAATAAATTTTTATCAACATTTTCTTATCACATTTTTTAGAAAATTTTTTATTGCGAAGTTTTTTATTTTATTAAATTTTAGTTGTACGGGTATAATAAATTTATAGTTTGATGTTGCTAGAAAATCTCGTTGATTTATTATACATACTTTTCCTGACGGAGTCGCACATTATCTTCCATACAAAGTATATAAATTAGGGTGCATCACTCTTCATTAAAAAAANTTAAAAAAAAAAAATCGGTAGATACTGTTTTCCCATCGGAATTACAAAATGAGTTGTATTTTAAGACTTCCCCAAAAATATTTCGAAAAAACATTAAGATTTACTTGAGCTAGACTGATTTGAAAATGGAGTTATAAATAAAAGTATGCTGTTTTAAAAAATATTTTCTGCCAAAAAATCACTTTAGATAGATAAGTTTAAGCTTAAAGGTCTGCATAAAACGTTTAAAAATTGTATTAACGTAATCAAAGTAATTAGATTTTGAAGGTATTAGCTTAAATCTTAATATTTTATTGATTATTTTG
>NW_016222746.1:0-1447 GCF_001687245.7 Rhagoletis zephyria
GATGAAGATGAAGATGAAGATGAAGATGAAGATGAAGATGAAGAAATTAAAAAAAAAAATTGGGTTTTTAAAAATTAAATTTTTTTAAATCGCAAAAATTCGAGTAAGATCTGACTTAATCAGCTACAAATCAGCGAGTTTATGACCTCGTATTAAGTGTTCACAATTTACTTCATTTCAGAAAATTCGGCGCTTAATCGGATGAGATCTTTACGAATTACTTAAAATTTTCTCTACAATTCAAAATTCTCTGAAAAATGGTTTGCCGGAAGTTTTAAATAAACGCGAAAAATTCATATAAAATGAAGTTCGGGAAATGGTTTCTTTCTTCTTCTTAAATAGGTTTAAAGCTCTAAATAAAACAATTCGCATATATTTATTTCTTCAAGAAAGATTACAGCAACAACAAATTAATACTTTTTCAAGCAACATAATGATGATAATGAATTACTTTTCTTCAGATTTTTCTTGGGAGCTGTATACTAAACTTTAAGCCAAAATTAAATATATACTATAAAATTTGAAAAAAAAAATTGCTGGGGCATTCTAATGTTCATAAAAATATTTTAACTAACATACGCATGTGTGTGCAGATCCACTCACTCGCTCGAGAAATGCCTCCACGTTTCGTAATTGACGCAAATTAGTGGTTAGTGACTGGCTGTCACAAAGTTCACAGCACCTCGCCCACACACTGTGATAACCTAGCTTTTCCCATGTCTCCAACAAATTGCCTGCTGTTAGTCTCTCGTTGCATTCACTATTGAGCCCACCGCTGTGCTTGGGCTGGAAAGTTGCTAAGCAGTAGCCGAAACAATAAGCAGGGCAAGAGTAAATATTAGTAAAACAAAAAAAGGGTAATCGCTGGGATCAGTNAATGAGGATAGAAAGAGCGATATTCTAGCAAAACGCAGGAAAAAACGGCCATATATTCAGGAGTTATTAACTGATATCTCTTCTTCCCTTTCTTCTTCTTCTTCTTCTTGTCTGGCGCTGTAACCACCTAAGCGATTTTAGTCTTATGTGAAAACTGACGCCAATTGAAAATGCCAGTCCTTCTTCAACTTGCATTTTCATCCCGAGGAGGGCTTCATCTTCCTTTTCTATCAGAATCCGGGTTAAATATTTTCAGGGTCGAAACATTTGTGCTCCAAATTCATGTAGCTCGCTGTAAAATAAACTCAGTAGTACCTCCAATTTCAATGAAATGACCTAAAAAGTAAACACACTTCCTCACTTTGTTAAAATCCATAACCCTTCCCTCTTTTAAAAAAACCTAAGTTTATAATATCACCTTAAAAAAATATTTCTTCGCTTGGAACACTAAGGGCCGTTTTCTCAGGTAACCTGTAACTTTAAAGCTCACTTTGCATTTAAAGGTCGCATTAAAATTTATGATTGTCTCTAAAGTAAAGCATTTTATTACCGTGTTTAAATCGGCTTACAA
>NW_016222747.1:0-1447 GCF_001687245.7 Rhagoletis zephyria
AACTCAACTCCACTTCAGTTGAAAACTTACTAATATATATATTTTTTTTTATTCATTGAGTGACTGGTACTTTTCAAAGACTGCAAAATCATCTCCAAATACCATTTTAAAAATCTAAAAACCTTAGTCGAGGGTTAAAAAATGTGTTTAATTAAAATAACAGTAGCCTTAAAAAAAAAAAACTTGTGTCCCGAAGTTCAATTTTCCAACGCCAAAACACTAAAAATCAACTTTGATGTCGCAGGGTTTCTCACAAATGCGTTTAAAACTGAAATTTTGAAAATTTATGTTGTTAACAAGTGTGTCAGAAATACTTGCCGCTTTGGAGAAAAAAGCCTGGAAATGTAGAAAAAGCCTTACAGCCGCACTCAGAAACGTTCCTTAAATTAGCTCTAACGGGCACTTAACTAATGATCGTTAAATCTGTTAATTAATGTTTCCTCTCAGAGTTAAAAATTATGAAATAAAAAATTTAAGTATGGCCCCAGTTAAGGCCCTTCATTTTTGTGGCATCACTCACTTTTTTCGTTCAGTTTGAAATAAAATATTAAAATAAGTATTTATATCATTTTGCACGCACTGGCTCAACAAACGCAATGGCTGAGTGAGCAGCGCACTGGCGTGCCATTCGAGAGATCCGAGTTCGATTCCTATTTTTCCTTTTTTTTTTATTTATTTATTTTTGATATATGATTTTTTTTAACAATAAAACTAAAAAAAAAATTATTTAAAAAAATTCGTTGCCGAAGATTGAACTCGAATCTCTTGAATGGCACGAAAGTGCTCTGCTCACTGGGCCATTGCCACTGTTACAGCAACGTTATCGAAATTGAAATTTATTGAGAACAAACAAAAAATTTCAAAATCATTCGTTAAAAAGTTAAGTAAAGGTTTTTGTTTACTTAACTTTTATGTTCATTAAATGCCGTTAACGAATCATTAACTGACTCTGAGAGGGAATTTTTTCAAATCGTTACTGAGCGACACCTTAAGTAATCATTAAAAGACTCTGAGTGCGGCTGTTAGATATATAATAAAAAAATCGTAAACAAAATTTTTACATACTTTATTCAAGGCCCAAAAATTGCATTGTACAAAAACCTACAATAGGAAATAATTTCATTTCAATGCTATTAACTTTTGACTGTCCAAAAAAACACCTATAGCCGATTTGGAAATGTTTAAATATTTTTTTTTTTAATTTTCGGCACAATTTTTCGCCGGCTAAAAAATTTTCCCACATCCAATTTTCATCGCTAACAATTGTCAATTGATTTTTTCATACAGTCTGTCAGCTGACACTAAATTTTGCTGCTCTTTGAATTTAGCACTAATGGGAAAAAAATATGTGTTGAGCCACTTTTGGTACCAGTTTTCGACGGTACCAGCTTTTTCCGGGTATAATTCATTCAAGTACTTTTCGGGACAAATTTATCAGGTGTTTTAA
>NW_016222748.1:0-1447 GCF_001687245.7 Rhagoletis zephyria
TTTATTTTGCTCATATATAGACATTCGAATACCGTCCTCATTGAAGTAGTAAAAAAAATTCGCTTAAGTGCTTTTTTCGGTTAAGCGCACAAAAATACTGTATTCCAAAACGGCCTATGAATTGAGAATGCGCTAGCTGCTGTGTGAATGCTCGGCATAATGCAAAAAAAGGAGAAAGTTAAACATACGGAAACTGGCACGATATGTTGACTCCTCGAATTAGTTCAAAGAGCAGTCAAGAAGGCTAATACATACATACCTATCACGGTGTCCTTGAACGAAATCCAACCGAGTCGGTCTGGTACGATGGAATACCATTAGGATTAACTTGGGCGGACGTTACCAACTCCGAATATGCGATTTCAAAAACTGTAACTTTTTCGATTTTCAGCCGACATTTTCGCGTTTAAATAAATAAGACTGTATATGAGTAATTTTTTAAATATCGAGCCCTAACCGCCAAGATAACGTAAGCGACATTTTTTCAAAATTATCTTTTTGATGCAGAAGTATTCCTAGAGCTTCTAGATGCATTTCTGCATCAAAAAGAAAATTTTGAGAAAAAATATGTTACGTTATTTTGGCGGTTAGGACTCGATATGTAGCCTATGGGGAATCCCGTAGTCGTCTTCTACAATAGCCAACTTTTGGTCCACTTATAACGGCCAAATTTTATCTGGTTTCAAAAAAACTTAATTATAAACACCCATTAATTTATTAGTTATTCTTTTATTCGTTTTTTTTTGTTCATTTAACAAAATATACTTGTATTATCGTCCGGGGCAGCTACTAAATATGGGATGGGCGTGCTCTAAACCAATTTTTTTTTTTTAATTTAAACGAATTTTCACGTTATCACCACTTCCTTATTCAGTGTTTTTCAAAAAAGGATTTTCGTAGTATCTGTTTTTTTTTTTATAGAAAACTTCGTCTAAAGGCAAAATTTGTTTTGCTATACTGTTGTACGGATCANAAAAAGAGATAGACCCATTAAAATGTATACTTATATGATCAGAACGTCGAGCTGAGTTGATTTATCTATGTATGCAATCAGTCTCTCAGTTTTCGAGATATCCGGATAAATTTTGGTAGGTGGGTGTATTTTTATAATGTATTAATCATTTGTCGGAACCGGAAGAATCGGACTACTATAACATATAGCTCCCATACAACTGATTGTTCAGATATGAGATTTTTCGTTATAACTTCTCCATTTATATAGCTGGGAACAGGAAATTCCGCACTGTTTTCAATAATTATCAACAGAAAACTTACAGTGAAAATTAAAAAGATCGGATAACTATAATACTATACTAAATATTACAAAGTTTTTATCATCCAAGTATTTTTTAGTTCATATAACTATACTGGTAAATGTAATTGGGGCTTTTATATTGCGAAAAATTTACTTTGGACTCGTAATCTACGGACACTGCGCAAAAAGCAT
>NW_016222749.1:0-1447 GCF_001687245.7 Rhagoletis zephyria
CAAAGTTATAATACCCTTGTGCACAAGTGCGCTCGGGTATAACAAGTCGACCATATTTACATAGACGATACGGGATTTTTCCATCGCTGCTTCTAGTTGCAACGCCTCGCGAAAAACGTGCATCTGTCAGCATCAGTTCCGACCAAAGTGTATTCCACGGAAGAAGCTTTTCAATCCTTGCTATACATTTTAATGAACACACACAGAGTTAGAGGTATATCTATTCTATATAGTTATGTACTCGTATATTGGCAGTAAGAGCTAGTACCGTCCGAAATCATTACAGTACAGATATACATATCAATAAAACCGTACAAAAGAAAAGTAACATATACGTGTATAAGTAAACATATACACAACACATACACAAAAACTGCACTCACGTACACAATACATACACAAAAACCGTACTAGACTGTCTCGCTTTGATTTCGGAATGCTTCCGACTTAGGGCCGTTTTCTGAAGTAACCTTTAACTTTAACGCTCACTTTATATTTAAAGGTTGGATTAAAAATAAAGCTATGTATAAAGTTAAGCATTTCTGTTATCGGTTTTTGACGAATATATGTTTCTTGGTTATAAACCAATTTAAAACCGATAATAAAATGCTTTACTTTAGACACAATGATAAATTTTAATGCAACCTTTAAATATAAAGTGAGCTTTAAAGATACNTAGGAAGTTAGCTTACTGCCAATATAGAAGTATTATATACATACATATATGATCTATACATGTGCTGAGTAAAAGTTCTCTCTCTCTCTATGCCTACCGCTGTTTTATATGAATGCTTGTATTAAGCTCTACCTGGTCCCGCAAGAGAAGGTTTTTAGAGGTTTCTGCAAATTTTGTAGTGTTCGCAAATTTATACAGACGGGCATACTTTTAAAACTACTTATGACCAAAAGTGATGTGCACTTTTCACTTCAGTTCGTCGGAATATTTTTATTTTTTTGTTTAATGTGCGTTACCGCATAACTTTGGACCAAACCGATTTTTATAATTCTTTTTTTTTGAGGTGGTATATCAGAAGTGGTCTCTTGCTACTTTGGTTTAGATCCGATCATTGGACTATGAAGAAATTAAGGGTACGCTTAAATTTTTATATGAGAATTGAAGTCGATTTTGTTTTTGTTTAAAAAATTACTTGTTTTTACTTCATTTTATTTTATTTTATTTCATTTTATTTTATTGTTATATCAATCAACAGAGATTGTTAAGGTGCCACTTACTGGCCTTCATACTATGTATTTAGTATCTGCCAATAAAATATGCATAAAAAACGCATTCCTATTTATGTTTGCCAAAATTATTTAATACAACATAGTTTCATTAATTAAAGGTCTTAAAGCCATCTATCGCTACAACAACTAAACCAAAACAGCTAACTAACGAAACCGTAGAAGCCAATTAACCGGGCGAAATGACCAAAAATCCGGAACTCAA
>NW_016222751.1:0-1116 GCF_001687245.7 Rhagoletis zephyria
TTTTTTTTATATGCTTGACTGCATTCTGTGCGGCGTGCTGATGAAGTTGCTGTTGTATTGTGGCAACACTGGGTAAGTCAATATTTCCAAGTTTGTGGTAACAACCAGTTCGAATGCGGGCTGAGCTGGTAAAGTTGGAGTTTGACCAGATAACTATACACTCTTATGTACATACTACATACCTAATATGTATGTAGGTACATTCTATTGTACTTGGACTCATAAAAGGGTGGATCTTAAATGATATTAAGTGTGAAAAAGTTTATTTAAAAAAAAATTTTAAATATTTCGCAGGAACAAGTTTTAGCTGAAATGGGCATGCATGGGCTGAGAAAATAACACAAGGTTTGGCTGCAATTAAACATGAAGCGCACATTTCAACTCCAGTTTTTTCGGAGAAATTTCCAATTGATTTCCACAAATTGCAATTGGCGTTGAGTTTGATTTTTCAAGATCACTTTCGATTTCTCAAGAATATTTCCCATTTTCGGAGATAGTTTAGATTTTTCCAACATTTCCAATTTATCCAATCGGAATTAATTGTCATTCCTCGGGAACATTTCATATTTTTCGGAAACATTTTCGATTTCGTAAACAGTTCCGAGTTTTTCAGAAACTGCGTGAAGCCGTTCCGATGTTTAGGAAACATTTCTAAATTTTCCAATGGGAATCAATTCCTATTTTTCGGGAAATTTCAGATTTTTCTGAAACAGTTCCGATTTTCAGGGACATTTCCTTTTATTTGGGAAGCATTTCCGATTTTTCGGAAACTTTTCCAACTTTTCGGATACATCAGATTTTTCGGAAACTTTTCAGCTTTTTCGAAAATGTTTAAAATTTTTCTGAATCACTTCAGATTTTTGAAAACATCAGATTTTTCGGAAAAATTTGCATTTTCGGGTTTTCTGAACATATTTCGATTTTTCGGAACATTTTCGACTCCTAAAATTTTTCGGAAACATTTCAAATTTGTCGGAAACATTTCCAGTTTTTCGGAAGCATTTCAGATATTTCGAAAACGTTTATAGTTTTTCTGAATCATCTCAGATTTTTGGAAATATATCAGATTTTTCGGATGAATTTGCAATTTTTCGGAAAAGTTGGAAAAGGGTTAAA
>NW_016222751.1:1226-1447 GCF_001687245.7 Rhagoletis zephyria
GGAAACATTTCCAATTTTTCGGAAACATTTCCAATTTTTCGGAAACATTTCCAATTTTTCGGAAACATTTCCAATTTTTCGGAAACATTTCCAATTTTTCTGACATCATAATTGCGGAACAAATTCCAGATTTTTCGGAAACATTTGATTTTTCCAGAAACGTTTCCCATTTTTCGTAATCCTTTCCGACTTCCCTTAGTACTATCAGGTTTTTTGGAATC
>NW_016222753.1:0-1447 GCF_001687245.7 Rhagoletis zephyria
AACAATCACAAAAGCCCGAAGAGGTAGCTGATGCTAACTCCAAACAGCGTCTGAGTTTGGCTGAGCGGGAACGCGTTGGTGGCATGTGCAAACGTATTCTTGACTATGGTCGATTGCAATATTTAAGGAGCCATGGTTTTAAAGCGACGTTAAAGTACTATGTAGATCGAGATGTGACGCTGGAGAATGTCTGTCTTATTGCAAGAAAAATCGAGTAAGTACCTACTTATTTATTTTGTTTTTTGTGCAATTTTCAAAAAATAGCTTCATTTGCAGTTCCTCTGAGTGCCAAGAAGATGAAAAGGAGACCTCCAACTACTGAAACGATAGTGGTCTGTTTATTGAAATGTTGTAAATTGAATTGAATTAAATTTATGTATGTATGTATGTACATAAAAATTTCAAATGCGCCAACAAAAAGTTACGTTAAAACCTCTTGTGCAATGCCTAAATGTATGCAATGATTTCTTGCAGTCACTAAACCAACTCTTTCTCAACATCTTTCGAGGTATAATTTTCATATTTTTTGCCATTTATTTATGTACTAGTTTATTTTCAACACTACTTTTATTTACTTTCATGCATAAGTTATTTGTATTTGCTTCGTTATTTTCTATCTCTGACAACAACAAGAAATTGCAATTTCCGCTTCCCTTACTTGCAGTCCCTTACTTGCAGTCGCTTATGTGCAAATACAAATGAATATTAATTTGCAAAAATCCCTTCACAACGTTTTCTCAATTAATTTTTATTCGCTGAAGTGTGCGACACAACGCCCACGCGAACAGGAAAAACAATAAAGCGCTCGTATTCCACTGAACGAATGTATGAATGAAGGCATTAATGAATGGGAGTAGACGTTGAAAGGCAGTAGCTTAGCGGCGGGAATGTGATTAGCAGTACATGGCAATAAAAACGAAACAAAAATTGTGTTTATTAAAAAAATTGTGGGCAATTGCTGCTCCAATAAAAATTAAAAGGTACTCAATGCAAAAATGCATACATGTTTACGTACACACATATGTATTTATATAAGAATATTCATATATCGCATCCGGAATGACTAGGGAGGTACATATGTAGACGTAGTGGTGATATTTTAGATTAGCGCAAGTATGTATATGTAAAGTGCGCAAAATATGTCAATCATTGAGGTGTCTGCTATTGTCTAATTATGGGCATTAGTTACTCGACGGCATGCCAAGGGTCGATAGTAAATTATGCAGATATTCATAATCTACTGAGCTAAATTATTAGAGTGCTTTTGAGAAGAGCTATTGAGAGACAACTGGCGATTGGCGCCGGCGTTAGTCAGTGCATATTACATTAGCTTGCATAAAAGATGTACTTACATACCTCAATATTTTTATGTAAGGTATGAGGCTTCTGAGCCTGAGTGAGATATATATGTAGATAGATATTAAAATGAGGTATGCACCGCGACCTA
>NW_016222754.1:0-1447 GCF_001687245.7 Rhagoletis zephyria
TATTATTTAGCGCTGCAACATATTTTCTTTTAGTAATTGTTTATTTTTACCTTTGCAGTGAGGAAGCTCAAGAATACATCAATATCGGTGCGATCAACTCGCTTTTCGTGCTGGGACGCAGCATAGGTTTCATCGGTCATTACATGGACCAGAAGAGGCTGAAGCAGGGTCTATATCGTCATCCTTGGGATGATATCTCTTATGTTATGCCCGAGCAATTCAACTAAATTTCCGGAAGAACATTTAACTTTAATTGAAGTAACTTTATGATAAATTAAACAAAGAAAAACATTTAAATGAAATGGATATGTAACTTAGTATACATATTTACAGAGNTGAGAAAATGGTCCTGAGTTTATGGAAATGCTGATGACTTTTGGTTTAAAAAATGCATTTCAAATTTATTCCATATTATTTAGCGCTGCAACATATTTTCTTTTAGTAATTGTTTATTTTTATCTTTGCAGTGAGGAAGCTCAAGAATACATCAATATCGGTGCGATCAACTCGCTCTTCGTGCTGGGACGCAGCATAGGTTTCATCGGTCATTACATGGACCAGAAGAGGCTGAAGCAGGGTCTATATCGTCATCCTTGGGATGATATATCTTATGTTATGCCCGAGCAATTCAACTAAACTTCCGGAAGAACATTTAACTTTAATTGAAGTAACTTTATGATAAATTAAACAAAGAAAAACATTTAAATGAAATGGATATGTATCTTAGTATACATATTTACAGAGTATATATATAAACTAGTGTGTATATAAGCAAATACAATGTATTACAACAATGCACACAACTAAAAAAAATACTACATATAAATACACTCCAGTAAGTTTAACTTAAAGTTATTAACATGAAAAGTAAAAATATATAAACTTCCATTATTTTCCATATAAAACTGTTTTAGGTTTCGCATTTATTAACTGTTCTTGCTTTATTCTTCATTAATACGTAACTTGGTAAAAAAAAGTCCATGCTTTCTTTTTTTATTAACATTTGTTATACATAATATTATTTAATTATGTTCAAATATAAAAATGTAGCGGTGCAGCATTTTAGCTGTGTTATAAATAAACTTGTTTTGGAACTTTCGGCGTCATTATTTCATAATAATTTAATAAATTAAATGAAAGTGGTCAACCACAACGAAATTGTTTACACACGAAATCTATAATTTACCTTAAGCTAAGTGGACGCAATACATGTTTAACCAATTACTTATAAATGGCAAAACCAAAAGCCGATTGTTTAACTGAAATTACCTTTGCCCGAATCGAGTATTCGAATTGAAATTTGATTTTGAGATCACGACATTCGATGGCGAGGGGGCTTCGTCAACACAGTGTATTAAGGAGAAAAAAGCTGTTGAATTCTATTCGATTCATTTTGAAACAGATATGGTTAATTATATTAAAAGTAATTGTTTGTATGTAGCCAATG
>NW_016222756.1:0-1447 GCF_001687245.7 Rhagoletis zephyria
GCCAGCCAGCCAGTCTGAGCAAAAGCGGCTGCTGACATTTACCAGCAGCTCGATGCAGCGCTAAGGGTCCTTTTGACCGCCTAGCCATTAGTTCATTCTAATCGAATGTCAGCAGCAAATTCGATTGCTTTGCGGATCGCATACGCCCTAATGACTCCTTTTCAGGAATTGCTGATACATATACAATCGCAAATGTCTGTAGTACGAGTATTTAGAGTCTGATATGTAAATATGATGGTATCAGACCACAATCAGCGTTCACTTTGATGTAGGACAAGTATGTTGTAAGACCCTGCTATTCACTTATTTGTACCGCTCTTAAGTCTGCTGTCCGGCTTGCCGTCTATGAGGTTTTGCTCATTGTTCTTGCCTTTGCCTTTGTGTGACCATTCGGCGCGGCGTGTTCATGTCACAACTCCGTTTCAGTGGCGCGCTCTGAGCGAAGTGTCACAGTGTTGCTGCATACGAGTAGCGTGTCGACACGAACTCCTACTGTCAACCGCCACGCTGTGCTTTGCGCTTTGCTTTGTAGCGCTTTGTCCTCTTGTGGTTTGGCCTTTTAATGTTTAGTTGCATACTGCGCCGGACACATTCTGCTTGCACGTGGACATGGCTAGCCCGCATATAAATAGACCAGATGGACCACTAAAACCATCGAGCAGTGCGCCGAATTCAGAAATGGCTTTCAGTAGTGTTCGTTGGGAGGAGCGTCCGAAAAAACAGTCGTCGTTATCAACTTCACATACTACGGAGCTAGGTGCTCTGTACTTCATAATGGAAAGTTGTTTGAGCTCTTCGAAGTTTACAGCGGAGTTCGACATGCTTTCATACTCTCTCCTATTATCTTTGTTTGGCTGATTGGGGATGTGTTGAATGCTGCTATGGGGCCACTCCTTTACTCTGGACCTCGGGGGTCTATGACCAGTTTACTGGCATGAGGCCACTACCCGATTGGGGGATTCCGTGGTCCATGGCCATATTTCTCTTGACATCGCATCGCCTTTTTGATCTGCCCAGAATGGGCAACGCGCTATGCAGAGGAGTTAAGCCCGCATGCCGGGGATTCAAATTTAATAAGACGAAGGTTCTAAGCATCCCAGCGAAGTCTTGTGGTGACGTGGAAGTGAGCTGTGAGGAATTTCAAGTACCTAAGCAGCGAAATTGCCCCCGTGACGGTAGTATTTCAAAAAAGTCCTTGGAATGGAGTCCCCTAATAGGTAAGAGCAAGCCTCCCGGCAGACTCCGCGAAACGTGAAGAAGAACTGCCGATCGAGAGACGAAGCAACTGGGGTGAAGCTGGAAGAAGCTCAAAGCAATTGTCAAAAACAGAACCAGATGGCGCGCAGACGTAGCAGATGCTGTATTTATATCTCGCTTGCTATTAAAAGATACGATGAAGAGAAGTACGATGTTGGGTATTTTTATACGAAGGTGGAATATTAAGACC
>NW_016222758.1:0-1447 GCF_001687245.7 Rhagoletis zephyria
TTTAGTTTATCAATTAAATTGCGCTAAATTTTTTAACAGGTGGCAATCCCCCTTTAAATTATTTTCGCCTGTGAGCCTTCTTTAAACTCTTTAGTTTAATACCCACATTGCAATATTTCATTTATTTTATCCATTTGACTGAGTTAAAATTTTCAAATAGGTGGCAACCCTCCTCAAAAATATTTCCAGCAGTTATCTTTCTTAAACCTCTTTAATTTAATATCTATATTGTAATATATCATTTAGTTTATCAATTAAATTGCGCAAAATTTTTTAACAGGTGGCAACCCTCCTTTAAAATATTTTCCACTGTAAGCCTTCTTAAAACTCTTTAGTTTGACACCCACATGGCAATATTTTATTTATTTTATCAATTTGACTGAGTTAAAATTTTCAAATAAGTGGCAACACTCTTCAAAAATATTTCTGGCAGTTATCTTTATTAACCCTCTTTAATTTGATATCAATATTGCAATAATTTATTTATTTTATCAATATATTTGGGTTTAAAAATTTTAAATAGGTGGCAACCCTCCAATTTTTTTGCGATATCATTGGTTCTGGTATTATACCGAACAACACAAAAAAAAAATTATTCAAATCGGTTCAGAAGTTCTCGAGTTTTGGCGACCGTGACATACGAACACAACATTTTTATTAATATAATAATATATTTTATAAATTTCTAGCTCATTATACATATAACACCGCGCGATAGTAAATTTTAAACACAAATATCAATATATTCGCGAAACCCTGGGCCAAATATAGTAAAATTGCGTTTTTAGTTTTGTACTCTGACGTCAGTAATTTAAACATGATTTAAAAAATTCATAGAAATGTGCTTAGAGTAGAGAGCTATAAAATTAATGAGTAAATCCTGTAGAATTTAAACAGATTCAAGTTTCTGGTGCAGAAGGGCTAGTAAATATTGAGAATGTAATTTTAAAATTGTATCCTTGAAATCTCGCAATATTTAGGTATGAAAAAATTATATGTTAAGGGTTTATATAAACTCGATAACATCCTCTAATTTCGTTCTTCTAACTTTGTCAGCTTAAAAATTACCTATTCGTCCTTGTAAATCCAAAAAATTTAAATTTTTTAAATTCTAAAGAAACTTCCTATTGCATTTGTTACCCATATTTTTATTCTACATAGCATTGAATTTTTTTAACAATTTTTGGAATTAATCATATCTCTGAAATTACAAAGTCCTTCAAAATAAATCGTGCGGTCAGAGAAAAAGAAAATAAAAACGCCACTTTAAATAAAAAAGTAGGTTTCAAACCCATTTATTTATTATTTATTTCATGGTAGGAGAGCTTCTCAAACAATATAGAAGCAATTTTTTCGATTCAAGTTGTTAAAAAGTAATGAATATCTAAATCAGAAATACAATGGTAACACTGCAACGTTGTTGACGTGTTTGTAATCGCTCTGCGGA
>NW_016222759.1:0-1447 GCF_001687245.7 Rhagoletis zephyria
TTCAGAAATTTTAGTTAAAAAAAAGCACTAAAAAGGGCACTAGGCACTACACCATTTTGTTTGGCGTTTTAATTTTCAAAAAGCACTAAATCCAGTGCTTAAAGCACTAAGTTGGCAACTATGTCCCTTGGTTATACCAATCTTTGTCGCCAGCAGTGATACCCCATTTTTTGCTACACCAATAGAAATTGGATGGTTCAGTGTTGATATCTGATAAAACGCCTTCTCATCACTAGCCATATGTTCAGTAGCACCAGAATCTACAAACCACTTCATTGAGCCACCAGATGCAGACATAGCTTCACTGTCCACGATAAAAGAAAACGCTTCTGCAACATTGGAATCTGCATTTGAACTTTCATTTAAACCGCATATATTTTTCTTCTTCTTCTCTTCATCTAATAACCGGCTTTTCACGAAACTCATTTCCAGGATATCTGGATTCAATGTTTCGATGGCAGTAACCACAGTATTAAAATAATCTGGTAATGTGATCAAAAGATGACAGATTACATCCAAATTTTCCAAATTTGCTGCCGCTGATTTGAATCGACGAATTAAATTATCAAATTTGAGAAAATCACCCTCCAGATCATCCTCATCAGAACATTTTAACGACAATAGCTTCTTACGTAATAATAATTGGGACAAGATACTCTTCTTGGCAAAAACATTCATCAAGGATTGCATTATATCAAATGCACTCTTTCTCCTTCACATATTCGAGATGAGAATCTGCAATCCGTCTGATGATAATGGACATTGCCTTCTTATCGTTCTTGCGGTGCTCAACAATTTTTGCAGCACTACCTTCCGCCAGCACCATGCATTCGATATTTTTATACCCGAGCGCACTTGTGCACAAGGGTATTATAACTTTGTTCACATAACGGTTGTTTGTAACAGGCAAAACGAATCGAGATAGATATAGACAAATGTATACATAAATGATCAGAATGAAAAGAGAAATCGATTAAGCGGTGACTGTCTGTCCGTCCGTCCGTCTGTGCACACGATAACTCGAGTAAAAATTAAGTTATCTTAACGAAACTAGGTACGTGTACTTCTTTCGGGTGTAGAACGGATGGTATTGAAAATGGGCAAAATCGGACAATAACCACGCCTNCTGTGCACACGATAACTCGAGTAAAAATTGAGATATCTTAACAAAGCTTGGTATATGCACTTCTTTCTGGCGTAGGACGGATGGTATTGAAAATGGGCAAAATCGGACAATAACCACGCCTACCTCCCATATAACGGTAATTTTCAGAAATACGAAAACTGCGATATTTTAGTAACTACTGAAGATTATTCACTCAAAATTGATATTTACAATAATTTTTAGACGAAGAATGAGAATATTATAAATTTTTGGAAAATGGGAGTAACCACGCTCACTTATGGTTGCATGTGTATATCTTGGCAACCGCTGCACCGATTTCTT
>NW_016222760.1:0-1447 GCF_001687245.7 Rhagoletis zephyria
TTATCCTAATATAAAATTCACAATTATTTTCATGAAAATTTTTTTTTTTTGATTAATTATTTATGAAAAAATAGTTCATTTTGTAATATAAGCCACATACATAAATCAAAGTGTCACACTTTATATAAAGTTTACCAATTTTCAAAAAATATTTATTCAGAATTTCTAGAAAATTTTCGAGTATGCAGTAGCCGATTAGGTTTTAGTCTAATAAAGTGCAACAGGCTAAAAAACTCCTTATTTTTTTAAGAATTTTTTTTGTTTTTGGGTACGAATTTAGGCACTTCTTTCCATATAAGCATGATGCACATACTAAAAAAAAACGAAAAAAGTGTCTAAAAAAATATCTAAAAAATAGAGGCGATCGAAAAAAAAATTGAGATTGTTTCAAATGATAAATAAACATTTGAAAATTTTTTCCGGCGTTTGTTGGGATATGTACATTTATATGTATATGTATATATATTCAAATGGACTATCCACCGGTATGCAATCTGTCTAGCCTGTTTTCTAAGAGCTCCCGCTGTCCATTCATTACAATCATGCTGTAGTCTGGCCGTCTGTCTATTAAACGAACGTTATGTCCGTAACTGCTACTATTATTCTCTCCTCTTTGATCTCATGTATGTATTACCACTTGAATGCATTTGATTTGGCTCACAATCAGCTAAAAACAATATTTATATGCAAAGAAATATACATACATACATAAATACATACATACATATGTATGTCCATCAACTACAAACAGCAATCTTTATTTACAAAGGTGTGTAATTTGTTAATCGGGCGTTACTGTTTATTTCTCTATAAACTACTTAATTATATAATCACCATAATTTAGCTGGTTGCTACAGCTGCAAATTAATTGCACGAAGAAAATCAAATTGAGCTGACCACCCGCAAGTACGTACTCGTTTTACGTGCAAAATAGTGAAGCAATGTACTAGTATATATTTAAAAAAGCCGTTATTTATCAAAAAGTGAATTTTAGGATTTTAGTTAGTCATTATTCTTTATTTATACACATGTTTGCATTTTTGGGGGNGTATTATACGTGTAATTCGAAGAATATTTGCCGAATATAACGTAGATCGAAAAAAAAATCATTTTGGAGTTTGCCAAATTGCGAAATTAGGTTTCTTAGCATTTTGCCGTAGTGCCGTAAATAAGTGCTTAAATTTTGTATAAAAACATGCTATAAGGGGTTTTTTGTTATGAGGAATCCATTTCTGCACTTAGAGAGCGCAACAGTGAAAATGATCACGCTTCCTTATACCCCTGGTTTCTTCGGTAAATTTGCTTAGAATTATACGTAGAATCCTCGTATGCTATACGCACATAATAAAAAAACAAAAAAATTACCCGCCCTAACATACATATAGCATTAAATAAATATTTCGCAAAAAAATCTCCCTCAGAAAAGAAATATTTACTCAGACGTTGA
>NW_016222761.1:0-1447 GCF_001687245.7 Rhagoletis zephyria
AAAACATTTTGATTTTTACTTAGTATTTTTTATATTAATATTCAGACATTGCAAAATGGACTGAGATTAACAGAAAATCCAAATTTCAAAATACCTGGAATGATAAACAAAGTAGTACGTAATTGTTTGATGTCTAGACGTGTCGACTGCTGTCGTTTAAGAGCAGAGAACATTTGTGTATATGATTTCAGGCATATTTAATGAAGTTCTGGAGAGTATGGGTGCCTTTTGGGAACATATGGTATAAGGTCATTGTTAGAAAAACATTCCATATAAAACAGAAAATTTGTCACAAAACCTCAAATTTGGAGCGCTTGAAAATCAACAATTGTCCAGTTATAGCCAAGGTGTTGCCTCTCAAAACAAGTAAAAAGTCTCGAAGCGAAACCAAAATACCCGCCGCACGTATTAAATATAGTTATCTTACCTTTTCGAAAACTAACGTTGCGTGGTAGGCAGGGACAGTTTTACCCCTATTTCAAACATCTTCGATGGTGTGTTCAGTTAGAGCTAATGATGTAAGCTTATATAGTTATAAGTTGGCGGTATCACGTCCAATTTCCAAAATTCCATAATAATGTGTGGCCCATTTTCATGGGCTTGTTGTGAGTACACATTTTAAGTAAATTAGCGTCCTTAAATTTCGAAACATCGCATTTCTGAAATATACAGTTATATGCATGATAAAAACATTAGAAGGTAAAACCCATGATACAAATATTTAAAGGTAGTTTCACTTCTTCTTATCCGCCATTGCTCCCATTTGACGTAGACTGTGCTTTTGACGTTATCTTTTAAATTGAAGCTACCATATTCTTTGAAGAAACTAAAAAGTGGTTTTTTACTTAAAAAAAAAAAATTATTCTAAAATTATTTCAAGGAATATATTTTCAGCATCATGTTATAGCGAGCTTTTAGTGGTTTACTTCTAAAATTAATTATAAAACGGAAGGTTAGTAAAATACTCCTTTTACATTGCGTAATGCACATGGATAATCTATTTGTTTATGCAATTATTTTCATCATTGTTTTGTACGATTAGCTGCATATTTCGGGATGGCCACGTGCATGGTAACACCTTGGGTGTTGTTTGCTTGTTCCAACCACTTTTCGGCGGAGAATTTTTAGCCTCNGCAGATCTCCTTTGAAATGCATGTGCTCGGCTCAAAATTTCAGGGCGAGACGATAACGCAACTATGATTGGACGACAAGTGTGCAGATAGCCTAAGTTTGTGCTTTCATAGTGCTTTCATTGACGATAAGCTACTTTTTAACTATTCCTCTAAAAAGANAGCGAGTAGTTTATCAGTCTATAAACTATAAAAAAGAGCTCTAAGAATTTGTAAATTTTTTACCTCCCTCTAAGTTTGTGCTTTCACAGTGCAAATTTTTTTACGGAAGGTAATTAAGGTATTTTATGCTAATACGATGAATTAAGTAAATTTAC
>NW_016222762.1:0-1447 GCF_001687245.7 Rhagoletis zephyria
TACGTGGTTTCGAGTGAAACTTGTAGCTTCGGATAATGCTTGAAGGATTAAAAAAATGTAAAGGAGTCCAAGCAGTTTTTCAATAAGAACCTAAGGGGGCTGTGGCTAAATCGATCGCGGTCCGATTTTACATAAAATCTACGAAAATGCTATCACAGCAACCGAATAGCTGCGAACATAACATGTCGCGCACGCTCTTTAAAGGCATATTAGGGTAGTCCGTTACTGAATCCGATTAACAGAAATAGAAGCATATTTTTTGAATTATATGTTACAAATCCAGTTCAGTGACAGCCTGGGCTATCGCTGAATTCGTGAAATCTACGAAAATTCGATCACTGAATCCGAATTACTACGAACGTGTTCATTCAAAGTACTCTATGCTAGGTTCGTAGCTTTTCGGATTCAGTAATAGCCATTTCATGTAGATTTGCCGAAAATTCGGACTACGATGGGTTCGGTGGTGATAGGCCTGAGAATTTTCGTAGATGCCATGGAAAATCTGACTACAGTACTCCCCGCTTAATTGAACTTCAAAAATTACACAATATTTGGTTCAATTAACCAGGGAATCAAGTGGGAAACATATTAAAGTATATCTCTTTCCGATAGCACATATTTTTAACCAATTATGCGGGGAGACCAATTAACCGGTGAATACTGTGCTAGGTATTCAGTAATAGCCCCGACCAACCCGAAAATCAAATAAAAATAAAAAATTAAGTGATCGCAGATTTTATGGGAGGGTTCTTGAGTTTTAATCAGACAAACTGGAGGAAAATTGTAGCGGCAAGTAAAAATCCGTACAATCGAAATAGAAATAAAAATCGCAAGAACTGTGCTGCCATAAAGCAACTCAAAAGTCTTTGACGAACGAAAGATCATTGATTTTCAACAGTTTGTTTTAGATTTGCGATTGGGTATCATTACTGAAGGAAAAATCTGGGCGTTATTGCCATATAATGAGATAACATCATCCTTCGTACTTGCAGTTTCTGCAGAACTCAGTAATTTGAAACAAGGACGATATTGCAATTTAGAAATGCAAATATAAGGAACAAAGTTTGAGTCTTAAAGAGAAGTAAATATAGGAGCCATCCCTAGTAATGTTTTTCACTCGGAAAGTTATAGCTCGTCGATTTGACGGGCACATTAGGTTTTGAAACTAAAATTTGGGGTATTATTTGGATATAAGCTGTATGTTAAGGGATATGAATGAAATTGGAGATTATAACCTAAATGGCATTTTCGATTTTTTGCTTTTTTTTTTAGTACTTTGAAGATTTGAAAAAGCGGAGATACTATGGAAGTGATCTTCAACGATCCAAACACGCCTGAAATCGAAATAGTCAGGGCCACCACTGAATTCATCGTAGACCGATTTTTCGTAAAAAACCTATCACTGGGTATATTTTGAATGCGCATGTTCGTGGCAATTCGGATGCTG
>NW_016222763.1:0-1447 GCF_001687245.7 Rhagoletis zephyria
TCTCTCTCTCTCTCTCTCTCTCTCTCTCTCTCTCTCTCTCTCTTCTGCTACCACCACAAAATGGCGTGGGTGACAGACCTTGTGGTAATGAGGACATGGGTAGTAGCAGAAGCCTTTTCCGGTTGCACCAGAACAGACTGTACTCAGCCAACTAATTGCTTAATAGCTCGAGACGAGTGCCAACCAGCCAGCCAGCTAGGACCACACTCGGACACGCATCCCTAAGCACTTCACCTCAAGTACCTGTGTGGTCAAGTGCTGGAAACAAAAAGTTGGTGCAGCAAACAGAGTTTTGTTCAACTATTTTTTTCCTAATGGCTAATTGCCAACAGCAGAAGCAGTAGTAGTGACAATCCGAGGACGAGACTCAGCTCACAGCAGCAAATGATCATCATCATTGTCAATTGCTGCCTCACAGTGGCAGTCGTCGAATGGCGCAGTTAATTAGCATGATATTGCCATTATTGCTGCGACCGCGACAAGCACTGGTGCACTCTCGCTCTTGAGCACTCTTGAGCCAGGAGGATCCAAAAAAGAACTCCTNATTTTGTTCAACTATTTTTTTCCTAATGGCTAATTGCCAACAGCAGCAGTAGTAGTAGTGACAATCCGAGAACGAGACTCAGCTCACAGCAGCAAATGATCATCATCATTGTCAATTGCTGCTTCACAGTGGCAGTCGTCGAATGGCGCAGTTAATTAGCATGATATTGCCATTATTGCTGCTGTTTCTGCTGCTGCTGCGACCGCGACAAGCACTGGTGCACTCTCGCTCTTGAGCACTCTTGAGCCAGGAGGATCCAAAAAAGAACTCCTCACTAGTCGAATGACGAATCCAGTGGGCGCAAAACATAGAAAAACTCTCTGTGTTCACTTTTGCACTCGTCACAGTCCGACAATTAGCCCATCAGTCTGACAGACAAGCACTGACACACAGTCTGACTCTGACTAAAACTGAACAAAAAGGACTACAAAACGAGCCAATTGCCTCAACAAGAACAGGAGAACAGGAAGATAAAAAGAAGCACATCTCTCTCTCACCCCTCAAGTCAATGGCCATTGACAAATGAGTGAGTGAATGAGCGAATGCGAGAACTAGAAGTGCAATCTTGAAAAGAGAGAAAAAGAGAAAGCACTGTTGCTCTCTCTTGAGCTAAAAAGTTACAAGGGCGCCCCTCTCTTACTCCCTCCTCACATTCGTTGACATCAAATTAAATTAAAAAGCCCCGGTGATGAGGAGAAACTGCTGCTGCTGCTGCTGCTCTTCCTCAAACGACGAACACCCTAACAAGGCTCAGGCTCCAGATAAAAAAGTGAGGACAATCACCGAAGAAGAAGAAGAAGAAGAAGAAGAAAAAGCCAATCGAGGCAGACTGTGGAGCTCAAGCAACCTCTCTTTCTTTCTTCGCTTGGCTCTCTGCCATCTATTTCTCTCTCTCTCTCTCTC
>NW_016222764.1:0-1447 GCF_001687245.7 Rhagoletis zephyria
TGGATATTTGGGGTCACTTCGAGGTTCTCAAGTCCTTTTTGGATGATCCCGCTATCAAGTTCACAGATATTTTATTCTACCGAAATTATGCTTTGACAAGCCCTACAAGGACAGAATTCCTGAAACAAACTGCTATGAAACGGTAATAAGTATCTATGATATATAAAAGGTACCAATTATGGTATACCGATGGGTTGAAGATGGACGAAGAGAGTACTGGGGCAGGTGTGCTTGGACCAAGGTTCCAGAAATGTCTGCCAGTGGGCTCATACTCAACCATACTCCAGGCGGAAGTCTTCGCAATGGAAGTCTGTTTTCTAAAATGTCTTCGGAGATGGAAAAATGGGGCCAGAATAAAAATTATGCCGGGTAGTCGACGTCAAGGCTTATGGACAGTTGTTTAACTGTTCTGAACATCCTAGGAGCCCAGAGTAGAGTGACGATGCGCATAAAGGTTTTGAAGGCAACGGATACGAATATTTATTTTGTTTTGTTTTTTTCTCTATCTTTATTTACAATCTGTCATTTTACAATAAGTAAATATGATTATATACTTATATATAAGATTGGCGCTGGTGCTGCATATGCAATTTATCCATTAAGTAGATTAAAGGCATTTCAAAGATAACATAAATAGATAAGTTACTTAACAATTTGATAATTATGTTATTAATGTTATTTACGAATATGAATTTAAATATGAATATGAATATGAGAATGTGAATACGAATGTTGATATGAATAAGAATACGAATTTAAATATCAAACGAATATCAGTATCAGTACGAATATGAATATGTGTATGAATATGAGAGTATGAATACGAATATGAATACCACTATAGATACGAATATGAGTATGAGTATGAACAAGAGTATGGATATGAACAGAGGAATGCATATGACTATATGCCGATATGATTATGAATATGAATATGAGATTGAATTTGAATATGAATATGAGTATAAATATGAATAGTTATGGATATGATTATGAATATGAATATGAATTAAAATACGAATATTGATATGAGTATATCTACGAAACTGAATATGAGTATGAGTGTGAATATAAATATATATAAGTATATATGAATATAAATATAAATATGAAAATCAAATTCATAAGAGGCCGACAAGACAATACGTATTGGCGCCACGTAATGAGATACCATGTGATATTCCATCATATCATAACATAAATATAACTCCTCGAGAAAACTCGAAAAATGTTTTCCATTAAATGGAGTAGTTTACTAATTACGAGAAGAAGAAGGGATCGTGGTTACGAGTATGAGTTGAGCATTGCGAAATCTTCAACTTCCGTTCACAAGCATACCGGGTTGGGACCGCAAACCACTTGCCGACTTATTGCAAATTGTTTTCACAAAAACCCTCCAAAAAAAGCGCAATCAATTTGACTGTACATACAGCAGCCACAAAGGCGT
>NW_016222765.1:0-164 GCF_001687245.7 Rhagoletis zephyria
ATATAATATAGTCACACATTTTAGTATTTAAATATTTTATTATTTAATTTAGTATATATGCTGGAATGAAAGTGTCATTACAGTTTTCTTCAGGCGACTCATAAAAGTTGGTTCATCAATCATATTTATTTTGAATCTATCCCAGAATTTAATGAATTCCCTAT
>NW_016222765.1:287-470 GCF_001687245.7 Rhagoletis zephyria
ATGTATTCACGATTTTGTTCATGGTTTTGAACGAGGCAATATATTTGGTATTGTTTTTACTGAGAGTTTCTTCCATACAAACTATGTTCGATAATTTTTTGTATGTGGAAGACACTGTCTGCAAAAAATAAAAAATTGCAAAAAATCAACGAAATTTTCTGGTAACTTCAGACTTGCACTTTA
>NW_016222765.1:652-721 GCF_001687245.7 Rhagoletis zephyria
TAAATACAAGGTAGCATTAAAATATCAGTCATTTGTTTCGTTGCTGTGAGCTTATTTCAAAACTCCTGG
>NW_016222765.1:909-1033 GCF_001687245.7 Rhagoletis zephyria
ACCCAACTCGTAATAAATTTTAGTATACAAATTTTAGTATTTAGTATAGAAATATTCAATTGAAATACGCTAATATTAAAATGAAGCGCCTTGCACTTAACGAATGCTTTTTCATAATTAAGTT
>NW_016222765.1:1304-1447 GCF_001687245.7 Rhagoletis zephyria
CAAGCGCAGTGCGACTTGCCTGCGCTACTTGCTTATAGCAACAAACCTTTAATAAAAAATTACTACCGTATTATATACATACATATATTGCGACATTGAAAGTGTTTGTAATGAGAAAGTTCACGCTACAGAAAAAGGTAATT
>NW_016222767.1:0-1447 GCF_001687245.7 Rhagoletis zephyria
AAAATTGCATAGCTGTTTACTTTTAAACGCAGGTCATTTATATTTCGACGTAAAATAAAAAACGCTTTTCTTTAAATATCTTTTCTACTCAAGTAGTGTTTACACTGCAATTAATTGAAAATTTTTATGAAAGAAAATGTTTGTGCTATCAGCAAAGATCGACCTGTCCAAAATTTGTCAAGGTACTAAAGTACTATTTGATCAGTAAAATTTCGTTCGTTTCGAGACTGAGCTCTGTAAGGATAGACCCTCTTACGATACAATTTTCGCGTCTATGACTACAATCAGCAACATATTTGGTATATTTCAGAGAAGTTAAATTTTTACAAACCAATTTTCAAGTCAATAATAAATGGGCAATCAAACATGTCAAAAAATCCTTATTAGTTTTTTTTCTATATATTTGGAGCGAGCAACATGTGCTATCAAGAAAATTCGCTCTGAAATATTTTCGCTTTTNGAAGAGTATTGAAGAGCTCGCGAGGTCATACTGCGCATGCGTCATATTTTTCGCTATTTTGCATTTATAGGCGCGCTCTTTTTAGCTCTCTCCTCCAAAGCATACTCACAGCATGAAATATTTTAATTTAATTTTTTTTTTACTTCGCCGAACCAACCATTTTAGAAGAAGGATAATCAAAATAAAAACCAATAACAAGCGTTTTGTAATGTGGACAGTAGTAGCGGTGAAGGCCGTTAAAGAAGTTACAGAAACAGGCAGTTGAAGGCTAATTGATGGATCGAGTAAAGTGCTGGAGATAGTTTTAATTAAATAAATTGACTGAAAGCAATTCAATGTCGTGCCAATATATAATTTTCATTCAAAGACACATACATATGCCTATGTAACTTTATATAAGCATGTCTGGCTTTATTGATTTCTTAAGCAAAAACTTATTTCCCCAAATCCGCTGTGACCACAAATGCAGACACATGGGGCAAAACTTTGAAATAAACTTTTTGGTGGTTGACAGCTGTTTCTAATCTATTTAAGAAAAAATTCCATATTAGAGATGGGGTACACAGCTTTGCAAAGCATTATTTCAGAATTATTTTTCACAAACCCAATGTTCTCTTCCAGTGTGGCAGTAATTCTAATGAAGGCAACTCCCCGTAACCGCTTCCGCTCTTTGGCAGTCCTTAGTCCTCCTGAGCTTAGTGGCATACGCACCACACATAATTCTAGACACCTTGCAACATCAGCGTA
Organism: Rhagoletis zephyria; assembly: GCF_001687245.7. Taxonomy (NCBI): domain Eukaryota; kingdom Metazoa; phylum Arthropoda; class Insecta; order Diptera; family Tephritidae; genus Rhagoletis; species Rhagoletis zephyria. The sequence goes on from NW_016222767.1 coordinate 1,208, forward strand.
GTTTCCGACAAAGTGCTTTATCTGTCTAGCCTGCTCACCTAGATATCTGACGTTTTCCTCAGAATTACATAGTTAAAATCATCGCCTATATTCAGAGGGCTTTTTTCTCTATCGACCTGTCTGAATGTTGTATGTTGATAACCCCAGAGGCAATTGCAATCGGGCTACCCTGGGTTTTAAACAGCGACTTATTAGATATACCGATTGGTCTGAAAGCCTTGGGAGAGATGTGGAAGCTTT
>NW_016222768.1:0-1447 GCF_001687245.7 Rhagoletis zephyria
TTCCGCAAGAACTGTGCTCGAGCCCAGTTTCCGAACAACATCAAAAAAATAAAACATAAACAAGTTTTTTCTAATATCAGTCGGGTTTCGGTAGGCACCGGCAAACGTTCGAGTAGATGTCTGCCATAAAAATACAAACATCTTTCGGAGTCGGTGTAAAACTGGGGTACCCCACAGAACGAGAGGAGAAGCTGGCCAGTCGGTTGGAAATTGTACCAAATCGTTCAAAACCAAGAACACCATTCGAAAGGCATTTTTTTGTAGACGGGGTGAGTTTTATGATTTCAAAATGGGTTGAAAATTACGGCCAAAATCGTCATTTAAAAATTTCCGTATTTGTGTATAGTTGCAACCTGTTCAATTTGCATTGTTGTTTGAAGAAATAAATTATAGCTTTTAAAAGAAAAAATCATAGACAAAACTTAAGGTAAACACGAAAATGATAGGGTAATAAAATTTTATGAATTTTTTTGAATAGGAATTGAAACAAATCCTGTCATAAAATGTTCAGTTATCGGAAGTTATCAAGCTACCGAAATTTATCGAAACGCCGAAGTTTTTAGTTATCGAAATTTATCGATTTATCTATTGAGCTATTGAAAGTTATCCAAATATTTAAATTTATCATTGTTTATTAAGGAGTCGAAATTTATAGACACAGAAACTTAGTTTCAGAAATTTTCAAATAGTTTTGTAAGTTATTCTCAAAAATTTTCAAGTTAATGAAATTTATCAAGTTATCCATATTTGTTGAACTATTATTATTTATAGAGTTAACGAAATTTATAGAGTTATCGGAATCCATCGAGTTCTTTTAATCTATCGTGTTATCGATATTTATTGATTTACTGAAATTTTTCGATTTATGGAATTGAATTTTTTGGAATTTTCAAAATATATCGAGTTATCGAAATTTCGAGGTTACATAAGTTGATCGAGTTATCGCTGCTTCTCGAATTTTATCGTGTTACTAGAGTGCAGCGAGTGTTCGGGGCAAAAAAGGTTGCTGTGGACTAATCAATTTTTAGAGCCCAAATATGAACCGATTTAAGGTTTTTTTTTAAATAAAATATAATTGAGTTTCACGAAAAATTTTGCGTTTGAATGCTTCCACTTTTTTTAAATTATTGAAATTAACTTCAAATGCCTGCAATCATTTAAAAAATTAGTCACAAACCGATTCACATACCGATTAATACGTAAATAAATTAATTTGCGCTGAGTCCAAGAATTGCACCCGTCTAACCTTACTTTCAAGGGAAAAGCGTGGTCAAAGTTAGACCCAGCATTGATGTGCAATGGTCAGTTAGGTCCAGTTGAACTCCAAGCTTTTTAAACTTCAAAGCGTCTATAGCTAGAGAAAGTATTTTGAGTAAGAAATACCGATTATATTTTTGACTTTCTTCTTCACGTAAAGGAAATTATTAGCTATGTTTTGCCAAGCTTA
>NW_016222769.1:0-1198 GCF_001687245.7 Rhagoletis zephyria
TCCGCCGCCAGTGGTGCTGGCAGCGCCAACAGCTTTGCCATCACTGGAAGCTCAGTTTCCGGTGCCGGTGGAGGAGGCGGTGGTGGAGGCGGTGGAGTGAAGAGCAACGCCGGTGGTGGCGGTGGCGGCCCTAGCAAGGCCTCCTCTCAGGTGGGCGGAGGAAGCAGTGCTGGAGGGGGAGGGGGCAAAAAAGGCGGCTCCTCGGTGGTGGGCAGCAAGGCGGGGGGAGGCTCTGCTGTCTCCGGAGTGACGCCCTCCAACGCCGTGGTCGTCACGCCCTCCTCGGCGGCCTCCTCCTCTTCGGTAGTGTCCTCAAAGGCTGGTGGCGGAAGTTCTTCAGCTTCATCCTCTTCTGCAACCCCCTCCTCCTCCAAGCCCGCCTCTTCCTCTTCTTCTGCCGTCTCCTCTGGGGTGAAGCCTTCTTCTGCTGCTGCTGGGGGCGGCGGCGGCGGCGGCGTTCCCTCTTCAAAGCCTTCTGCTGCGACTTCCGCGGCGCCCTCTGTGGCGCCCTCCGCCGCTGGTGCTGCTGGGAGCTCAAACTTTTCCATGGGCACGACGGCCTCTTCTGGAGCCGCCCCAGCCTCCAGCTCTACTTCAGGGGCGGCGCCTTCTTCGGCTGCTGGAACTGGGGCTGCTGGGGCCGGGGCAAGTGACGCCGGCAAGTCCAACAAGCCTAAGGTTTAACGAAGAGGAGGAGGATGAACTCTCTCGCGCGAGTGCACGCTCTCTTTACCAGGATCATTTTTTTGGCGCGCTGAAGCAAACTCCTCACCCCTCACAACTCCTCACCCTCCTCTTAACTTTGCTTTGCTCACCGCATCTTTATACCTTTTTACTCTTTTCTTCTTCACTACCACCACCACAACAACGACCACCACCCACCCGCCACCTTCTTTTTTTGTGGCGGTAATTAAATTAAACCTCCAAAAGGTAGGTGTCTTTTACTTTTTTTTCTTTATTTTCTAGTTTAGGAAGTTTAGTTGTTCAACAGTAGTTCTAGACATAAACAAGTTAGTGCGCTCATGTTTGCGAATGCAGTTACTCTAGCCTAGTAAACAAGGTGCGGTTTTTGCTCATACTAGTACTAGGTTTACTAAATCTTGATCAATTTTTGTTAAACTTTCGCTAAATCACATTACTTTTTACTGCTGCTGCTGTCGCTTTCCATCTTCTCCTTCGCTGAACACGTCTCGCCATG
>NW_016222769.1:1239-1447 GCF_001687245.7 Rhagoletis zephyria
CGCTGGTGCACCTTCAGCTTTGAAACTCGATCAAACTTCTCCTCGCAGCGGCTGCAGCCAAAGGGCCGGCCGCCCCGGTGGACCATTGCCTCGTGCACGCGCAGGCCCTTCAGGTAGCGAAAGGTCTTGGTGCAATGGCGGCAGGGAAAAGGCCGCTCCAGGCTGTGCACTCGTGTCTGGTGGGCGGTGAGGTTCGATTTGGCGGCAA
>NW_016222770.1:0-1447 GCF_001687245.7 Rhagoletis zephyria
AAGTCAAAGACAGTGCGCCTAAAAACCAGATGTAGTCAGCTGTGTGCACGCACTGAGTTTCCAGCAACAAATGAGTATGGAATATAATTTACATTGTTTAACATTTCCGCGATCTTGTTAACAAATCTAACTATATACATATTTGAGCAGGTAAAAACTGCTAAGTCGATTATTTTTTTTAAATAAAATTACACCATTTGAGTAATAATTTTTATAATTTGATAAAAGTGTTTCGTTAATTTTCTAAGCGTTTAGTGCTTGTGCGCTTTGAACGTGCGCCGTTGGTGCTAATTAACTGCATACACATATCAGATCGTTTAAAATTGATAATTGATTGAAGTTTTTGGCCTTCAATATTTTCTTGTAAATAAAAAATAAATATATTAAGTGGCTAACTCTCTTCTGGAAATCCTTATTCCTTATTTATTCAAATATTAAAAGTTTAAATTAATTATGAAATTGACTTCGTTACAAAAAAAGTTCTAATAATCCATGAGCCGATTTATTAAATCGAGAGACGTTAGTNATCGTACAGTTTCATAAGTAACGTAACTCTTCTTCTTACCGTTTTTTCTGGCATGTTGTAGGTGTGTTTTTGGTTAATGTATTGGTGTTTTTGGTTCAGTGTGTCAGTGTATTTTGAATAAATTGTAGAAATGGAAAAAATTTTAAAAGATAAAGCCAAATGCCAAAAAAACAGGAGATCTCTGCTGTAGGCATTTTTTGACAATCAGCTGTTAGTGTTTTTACTTTGAAAACTGTACGATGCTCGCAATAAACTGATTGAAATTATTTTATGTGTTTATAAATTTTACAGGAAAATACATTTCTAACGCCAATTTCCCTGTAGGCATTGAAAAACTGGCAAATCGAAACGAACTCAATGGCTAGTTTTAAGACCAAGTGTAAATCCAGCAAAAGCTCAATGGATTTTTTTTTTATATTTCTTAAAGTTAAAGTTCAAGAGAAGTTATCTTTTCAATCCGTATAGATGTACATTTTTTTTTTAATTAACACCTTCTGTTTTATATGAAAAATTCTCGTTGATTCAACATATTTACTTCTTTTATACATACATACATATGTATGCTTAGTTTTGAAATATGCTTACATACATATGCGTTTCTTATTTAATGAATGAACAATATGGGAATCTAATTTAAACAAAGAAATACAAGTGAACAGTAAATAAATTGTAAAGCGTGATACGTAAAGGCAATAATTTCGATTAAGAAATACAATACGAAAAATTCCGTTTGAGTGATTCCCGAGGTATCATAACTAGTCATATTTTTATACATTTTATAAAGTTTAAGAATATTTTTAAAGATTTTACAATGTATTTCTTTATAATAAAATGTCTGTTGTGGCACCTGGGAAACATTCGTTTTGATTTTGATAATGAAAAGCCATCAGAGTAAACCGATCAATAGACTTGATCTACTTA
>NW_016222771.1:0-834 GCF_001687245.7 Rhagoletis zephyria
GTCAGACTGTGAACATCTCCGTAGAAATCCTCGAAAGACTCCTGAACCTGTTACTTCCTTTCCATGATTTCCCTAATTATCTCATAGTCTAATTCAGCTGTCTTGAAGTGGTTTAGCAGTTCAGACTCAAGTTCAAAATAGCCGAAGCTCGGGTCATCAGCATTGTCTTCAAGAATCTGCCAATACCACTTCAAGGCATTACCGGTAACCAAACAATGAAAACAAGTGAACAATTGGTAGTGCGAAATACCGTATTGTTCACGCAACTTTTCGATTCGAAAAATGAAACTTTCGACTGTAATTCCCTTGGCAGATCCGTCAAACTTGACATGCCACTTATCTAGGTCAATTTTCTTAAGATTTCTGGACTCATTAAGCGCATTCGAACTGNAAGATCCGCCAAACTTGACATGCCACTTATCTAGGTCAATTTTCTTAAGATTTCTGGACTCATTAAGCGCATTCGAACTGCTTTGTCCACTAGCTCTGCCCTCATCTCGGCTCCGTTCTACGTCTATTGGCCTCTCGCTTCGATTTTCTGGTGTTGACGCCATGCCTGCCCTGGTTGGTTGCGCGTGTGTCGAAGCTTTCACACCAGCTAAACGTTCGTTTATGTTCGACATGTTGCCTCGCATGTGGGGGACCTCAGTCATACATTGAGCTAACATATCACTGTTTTGNCGCGTGTGTCGAAGCTTTCACACCAGCTAAACGTTCGTTTATGTTCGACATGTTGCCTCGCATGTGGTGGACCTCAGTCATACATTGAGCTAACATATCACTGTTTTGCGCCATCATAGCCATCATTCGGCTCAGCTGCTCAGTATTGACTTC
>NW_016222771.1:1027-1447 GCF_001687245.7 Rhagoletis zephyria
CTCTCGCTACGCTTTGTGTGACTCTACGGTTCGAGTTCAGCAGTCTTAATCCTCCTGGCACTATTTCTTCACTCTCACGCTCGTCCATTCACTCAAATAACCCTAGCTATCAAACCAATTCAGTTTCTTCCACGAAATACTCGAATCGGTGACGCAAACACAATATCACCAAAAACTCGATAAAAAAACTTCAAGGGTTTCAAAAAAACTTCAAACTTCAAAAAAGTAATCTTAATAATATAAAGGGATTGCAAAAAAAACTAAAATTCAACTCAACTTCGATGTGGGATTTGTATGCAAATGTAGTATATAAAAATGCGAAAAAGTAATGTATTTCAGGTAAAAATGATAAATGTAAAATATAAAAATATTATTGAAAATTGAAAAGTAATAAAATAATATTAAGGATAGATGACTAAA
>NW_016222772.1:0-404 GCF_001687245.7 Rhagoletis zephyria
TTTCCTGCAGAAAACGTACACTTTTATTTAATGTTTATTAAAATAACACCTTAAAATCTAGTATTAGTGGTTGAAAGAAGGGAACAGAGAAATTGAGTGTTTTGTCAAAANAGATAACTTATTTTACTGGTTATAGAGAAATAATTGCCACTTTTCACTTGGCTGGCCGAGATTTCTTCATTTTAAGATTTTAGAATTTTTGTGTCGGATTGACAAAGTTGCGCTTGTTGGTGATGAATTTGCGGGGAGATGTGCTGCGGTTGTTTTTATGAATGAATTTACTTGGCCTTGAGAAATATGCGCATGCGTTTATGAATGAAATAGTTATTGTTGTATTTGAATATGCGCGTAATTATGTATGTGTGAATAATGCTGCTGTGAGTTGTACATATATGTACATTTGG
>NW_016222772.1:430-748 GCF_001687245.7 Rhagoletis zephyria
GAATGAAATAGTTATTGTTGTATTTGAATATGCGCGTAATTATGTATGTGTGTATGTATGCTGCCGTGAGTTGTACATATGTACATTTGTATATATGTGCGTGGTACTTAGGCAGCAATATGCACATATGTATGTATGTATGTACTTATATATGCATGTAAAAACGTACGTTGTCAAATAATGTAGCATGCATGTATGAGTGGGAAATGCATTTTCATTAGACTCCAAAACTATTGGGGCATTTTCGTAAACGAAATAAAGTTAATAAGTCTTAAGTTAAAGTTTGTCAGCCCCAAATAAGAAGAAAGTTAGTATGTA
>NW_016222772.1:934-1447 GCF_001687245.7 Rhagoletis zephyria
AATTAAACTTCAAGAAATGGTCATCCAAATTTTTAATTAGAATATTTAAAAAATTTTCGGGTATTCAGTATTGTAGTCCATTCAATTATAGTATAAGAAATAGGAAAAGTTTCAAGTTGTTAAAAATTACCGTTGATTTTTTAAATTTTTTTTGTTGGGTTGTTGCTGTTTTTTCCCCATACAAAAAAAAATGTTGTTCATGTGTTATATGGAAGAAAATGCGAACAACCCTCCACAAAAAAATTCTAAAAAATGAACGGTAATTTTTAACGACTAGAAGCTTGGACTTTCATATACTATAATTGAATGGACTACAATNATTGAATGGACTACAATACTGCATACCCGAAAATTTTCGAAATATTCTAATTAAAAATTTTGAAATTTTTATAACAATTTTTTGAAGTTTGATTTATTATTCTGCAATTTGTGCAAGCTTTTAAACTTTTATTATTGTCGTTTCGGTTATAGATTGAATTATATTTTAAAGGAAATTATTAAAAATAAATAAAT
>NW_016222774.1:0-207 GCF_001687245.7 Rhagoletis zephyria
ATAGACCAGGTATTCACAATACGCCAAATCTTGGAAAAAACCCGCGAGACGACTTTAAAGCCGCTTTCGACAGCACTAACTATGCTCGCTATGTCTGAATTTGGCATTCCCGCCAAACTCATACGGCTGTGTAAAATGACGTTGAGCAATACCACCAGCTCCGTCAGAATTGGGAAAGACCTCTCCGAGCCGTTCGCCACTAAACGG
>NW_016222774.1:298-1447 GCF_001687245.7 Rhagoletis zephyria
CGTGCAATTGCTGGCTTATGCCGATGACATCGACATCATCGGTAACAAAAACCGCGAAGTCTGTTCTGCCTTTTCCAAGTTAAAGTTGGAAGCAAAGCAAATGGGTCTGGTGGTAAACGAGGACAAGACGAAGTATCTCCTGTCATCAAACAAACAGTCAGCACATTCGCGCCTTGGCACCCACGTCACTGTTGACAGTTACAATTTCGAGAAAGTAGAGAATTTCGTTTACTTGGGAACCAGCATTAACACCGATAATAATGTCAGCATGGAAATCCAACTAATCCAGAATCACTCTTGCAAACAAGTGCTACTTTGGACTGAGTAGGCAATTCAGGAGTAAAGTCCTCTCTCGACGTACGAAAACTACACTCTATAAGTCACTCATCATGCCCGTGCTGGTTTATGGCGCAGAAGCATGGACAATGATAACATCCGATGAGGCGGCTGTTGGAGTATTCGAGAGAAAGATTTTGCGGAAGATTTACGCGTTGGCGATGGCGAGTACCGCAGACGATGGAACGATAAGCTGTATGAGCTTTACAACGACATGGACATAGTGCAGTGAATTAAAATACAGCGGATCCGCTGCCTTGGACATGTCGTTCGAATGGACGCCGACGCTCCAGCTCTGAAAGTATTCAACTCGCAACCCGCTGGTAAGAGCAGAGAAAGAGGAAGGCCTCCAACCATGTCGAGCACAAACGACCATATGCGGTTCTATTTAAAGAAATTGATCATATTATACGTAAAATAATGAACAGCCCGATGGGGGCAATTTCCAGTTGTATCCCAGTTGCATCTCCTTCTAAAAAACAGCGTACACCCGCGAATACTTTTAATAGGAAACTATTTAAACTAATTTTAACTACAAGACACTACAGCGAATATACAAAACCACCACTTACCTTCTCGCCTTATTTCCGCGACTCTTGAGCTGCTTGATGCCCGCAACACCTTCATCTTCGCTTAGCGCTCTCTCCACTTGCTCCAATTGACTACTTAGCGTGGTCGGCGAGAGCGAGTCCAGTTGCGGTAGATCCGTATGACGACGCATCTCTTCACGCAGTCGTCGCTGCTGAGCGCGACTAATGCGTTGCTGCTGGCTTCGCGCCGTACTATTGCTGGACGTTTGCTCAACAACTACGC
>NW_016222775.1:0-1447 GCF_001687245.7 Rhagoletis zephyria
TCATATTCAATCTTTCTCTCATGCAAACTTTTTACTTCATGTTTCTGTCGTACCCCTATCTTATTAACTACTTCATTGCANTATTCTCCTCCTAGCGGCTTCATATTCAATCTTTCTCTCATGCAAACTTTTTACTTCATGTTTCTGTCCTACCCCTATCTTATTAACTACTTCATTGCCTTTTTCTCTTCTGAGGATTGCCATAGCTTGCTCTCCGGGTTTTGCATTTCCTGGCTGGGGCCCCCGGTGATCTCCGCCAGTGTCCCGTTTCCCTTCTCAGGCTTGAAAACGCAATAAGAAGTGTCACCTCCACATGAGAAGCATATCATGTTGTGGAAGGATGACGTGCATCTAGTCTCCTTCTGGGCTTCTATCGGGTTTTTGGAGTAGAAATCGACTGGCATCCCGCACTTGAAGCAAAGCATCAAGTGAAATGGTGATGGGCAAAATGACTTAATGGTGGGTTTGGGGTTGTTCGCGGATATAGGCTCTGTCACTCTACCCTGCGTAAGATTAGTCCTCTTATTACCATAATCAGGTAGTTGGCCACCTGTACCTCTACGCGTATTACTCATAGCCTCAACTGACTTAGTGTCCCCGTGCTCTAGTGCACATTCTATATCTGAATACGCTAACTCATTAATGGCCCTCGGCCTGCTCCTATTGTCCTTAATCACCCTCTCTGCACGCCTACACTCTGCCTTCAACTCTGCTAATGTATCCGTTTTCGACGCGAACGTCAAATTGGCCAAATATGGTTTTAGGTTGCCTTTGATGATCCCTACTAACTCCTTTTCGGGTATCTTCTTTCTTAAACGAAATGTCAGATCATGTATCTCTGCGTAGAATTCGTCAAACCCTTCTTGCGCTAATTGTTTTCGTTCCATTATTTCGCGAATAATTTCGTAGTCGGACTCCGCGCTTTTGAAGTGGGCTAGCAATTCTGCCTTCAGATCAAAGTACCCGAAGTTTGTATCCTCGGCGTGATCTTCTAGCACCTGCCAGAACCACTTCAGCGCGTAGCCCGACACGAGACTATGCAAATCTGTAAATAACTGATGATGAGAAACTTTGTGCTGTTCTCTCATCCTTTCAATCCTAAAGATAAAACTTTCGACGGNTGATGAGAAATTTTGTGCTGTTCTCTCATCCTTTCAATCCTAAAGATAAAACTTTCGACGGTAAGTCCTTTAGTGGTACCATCAAATTTTATGTGCCACTTTTCTAGGTCTATTTTTTTTCTTGGTGGGTCGCGTGTATCCTGCCCTGCCATTTCTGAGGTCCCAAGGGAGCCCTTTCTTTGGGAAGATCGTTCCTCTTCGCGTTGGTCTGCAACACTCCCTTGACCTCCATTTCGAGGTGTTGATGTTGTGGTGGCGCGGTGACCTAATGCTTGCTCAGATGTTTCCATGTCTGCTACTCGGCCGCTGAGGTTGGCGACGTTGGC
>NW_016222777.1:0-1447 GCF_001687245.7 Rhagoletis zephyria
GAACTCCATAAGCATGCCATGCCTGGTTTATAGTATATTCAAACACACTGTGCATAACATGAATAGGTATACTTTTTTTTCTTTATTAGCCGTGCTGTTATCTTTAGTTGTGAGCATCGGGGAACCGAACCATAGAAGTACATTCTTCGTCGAATCGACTAGGCGGTTAACGTATACAAAAATAAAATTGTTGGTACTTCTAGGGTTAATTTTTTTTTTATTTAATTTTTAGGAGCAGCTTTAATTTTTAATTTTTTTTAAACTATGTACTTCTAATTTTTTATTTAATTTTCTTTTAATTTTAGGATTTTATTGTTTAAAAAAGAACATAATTTCTCTTTCAGAAACTTATTTGATTAACTTTTTATTTTTTTTAAATTTTTTTATTTTTTTTCCCATAATTTTCTTTTAGTGTTTTTATATATATGCAAACGGAATAACGCTAAGATCTACTTCTTAGCAGATCTTTCAAGTAGTCTTACGAAAGGGAGAAAAGAGTTTCCAAGATAATTGCCAGAATTGGCAATTGTTTTTCAAAAGACTTTGGTGAGCCAGTATTGCCCTGTAAAATCAAGATTCTATGATGCCCATATGTCATATCATGAAAGCTTGGGCTGTAGAAATATAAATGTGTCTACTCAAGTGAAGCGAGTTGTACATCTGTGATTTTAATGTTTATAATAATGAAAATGCTGTAATCTTTTTATGGAAGTAGAACAGTAAACAAAACTTAAAACATGTATTTTTTTATAAATCTGACGCACAATCTGATGTACAATGATAAAATAACTTAAAGTCTGTACGCTCTCATTTTCTGTTGAATAAGACTCATTCTTTACAACACTCCTACTTTTAAAACAGCTACACATGCACGTATTTATGAATGTATGTATGTATATTTATTCCTTCATCAATATTTATTCAAAATTGATATGGGCAAATCTAAAAAACAGGTAACCTTGGTGTTTTTTAGCTTTATTTTCCCTGTTGGAAACTATATCAAGCTGGTTGCTTTTGGATATAATTCATTGACGTATATTTGAAGCCTCAAAAAAAATTGGGATCAATTTGCCGCATAACTTTTGAATTATAGGTGTTTAAATAAAAAATAATAATGAAAACAAGTGAATTTTTTATGTAATTTTTAAGAGGTGAAAAATTATTATGCCATAACTTTTGAAGCACACCATATACTGATTTGAAATTGTATGTGCAATTAGTACTTATGTGTACACTTCAAATGTAGTAGGTAAGAAAAGTGTGCATTAAAAAATAACGAAATGGCAAGTAACTCAAAGTCTGTAATTCCACATTTTACAATTTTCAAAATTTTCGGTTTATCGCGTATAGTTTTTGAAGCATTTAAGTTTAAGAACTTTTTAAGTATGAATTGTATTTTACAAACAATTACGAATAATTTCATACCTGAGCAAGAGCTGTGCTTTCA
>NW_016222778.1:0-1447 GCF_001687245.7 Rhagoletis zephyria
ACATACATGCAAACATACTGGTCTCCCCTCTCACTGAGTTATTCAATTATTAAAATAACAAAAAAAATATTAATTTAAATACAATAAAACAAAAGAAGGTGTAATAAAGAAATGAAACAAATAAATTAAATATTAAAAATAGTAAAGCGGATGAATAAGTAAAATAAAAAATTATATTAAACAAAAATCTAATGAAATAAAATTAAATGAAAATAAAAAAGTTGAATTTGATTACATTTCAATAAAACTATAATAAAAATGGAAACAGAAAAACGAAAAAAGTAAATAAAAAATATAAAGTGAAATACAAAAAAAAATAAATAAAATAAGATATGTATAAAAATTAAATAAATTAAATGAAAAGAAAATAGCAAAGAAAGTTTATGTTTATGCAGAAAGCGAATCCCAAAAATACATATCGTACCCTATGCCAGAAACATAAACGTGTAAAAGGAAAAATTTGAGAACTCAATGTTGAACGTTTTTTTTTACGAGACTTAACTTTACATTTTTGCGATTGAAATGATAAAATATGTAGTTTCCGTATACGCATGGTGTTCTGGGTTTCGGTATAACATTGAACATCCAAAGGTTTATCAAGTCAATCCCATAACTCAAAATTGATAAATTAGCACATTTAAGTTTCTGACATGGGGGCGACGATATTTACCACGTACGATGGTGCATTGTTTTACGCTTCGTTTTCTCATAAACTTTCGTAGTCTATTAAAAACATAGAGAATTATTTCAAAATAAAAATTTTGAAGGAAAACGCAATGAAAGTTTGATCCGAATGAATTGATATATAAAAGACAGATATGTATTTATCTTCGCCATTTTTGGAAAGCTTAGTTATTGATTGTTAGATTGAACTATACTCCTTATCACGCTTATTAACTGTATGGTGAAATGTCCGAATTTAAATTTTAAATTACTTATCTATATTATTAAACGTGCGATATGTACTTCACATACTTACGTATGCAAGTAATGTTAAAGATATTGTTATTTTTAGCAGTTTCGATATAGTTACCAATTTTTTCCATTATTATAATATTTCGTTGTTGTTATGGATATTGTGTTTTGATTTTAGCATTGTTTTCGGCATTGTCTCTTTTATTTTATCTGTACTAATAGATATTTTAACGATCAATAGCGATATCGATATAGTTATCGATTTTCTTCGATGAGCAGCACAATTGTTATCGATTCGTTATCGTTACAAGTATCGCTTTGATTTGTGACCGTTAACCGATAGAAATTTCCACTACATAGTAGAATAAGTCGACTTTTTGAAGAGAGGTATGCATTGTGAACTAGTGGATCTATTATGTCCCAAATTGTCGGCTTTTTGCAAACAGAACTCGAAAACAAGACACTTTTTCAACTCTTATCTCCGCATGAAGAACACAGATATTATACAATCGATATTTAACTCTTCAACTCG
>NW_016222779.1:0-1447 GCF_001687245.7 Rhagoletis zephyria
CTCATTAGCCATAACTACGTGGTTAGCTCCGGTGGGGACATGGTATAAGAGTGAATTTATAGAAACGGTTTTTTATTTACAAAACATGACAGTGATAAACTATTAGTTAAAATATTAGTGACTCTATTGGTAACAAGTAACAATAAAAAATAATCGTGCATGCTATATAACTTATGACTNTATTTACAAAACATGACAGTGATAAACTATTAGTTAAAATATTAGTGACTCTATTGGTAACAAGTAACAATAAAAAATAATCGTGCATGCTATATAACTTATGACTTTTTTTTTAAGTCCGTTGCCATATGGCAACACGGGGCGTAATGTGAACTGTTCCTCTTTTTATCAAATTTTGATTTGTTCGCTAGGCCAAATTGACCCCGTGTTGCCATATGGCAACGCGAAATACCATCAAGTATGAGATGGTGTAAAATAAAAATCGGTTGTATGTGTTTTTGCAGTTTTTCAGGTGGTTAACTCATTACCCTATTAAGCTGGCATTTCAGGGTACTATTTTATATATATACAAGGAAAATTTGAAAGTTAGGGGGGGCTCGAGCACCCCCCTGCCCCTACCTGGCTACGCCCATGCATAGATATGCAGCCTTTTATCAGCGTCTAGCTTGTCAATGGCTTCCCGGCTGCGAGGGACGTTTATGGATGAACTACTATATGAAGAAACTGCCTTAATTTCCGCCTGGAATAGGTGTAATTTTGAATTGATTGTCTCTGTTCTGCTTGAAAATGCTGCAATGGTCAGGTAGTCTGACTGTCCGCCTGACGTTCAGTTCCCGGCAGTAAATCCCAGCACCCACTCCCGTAACCATTTTAGAGCCGTCCGTGAAAATGTTTAGGGATCTATGGCTAGGTTTCATTCCCTTGTGCCATCCCTCCTCCTCCATTGTGCGAAAAAATCGGTTCCACTTAAAACTAGGTGCCATGAAGTCTGTGCCGCGTATGCTTTCCGCCCCAATTAAGCGGTGCTAAAAGGTTCTGAAATTGAATTTCCCTATGACCGTCGATCTACGTGCGGATTTCGCCACACGGTTTTCCGCAAATCGGTCAATGGGCGGTAAACTAAGGGTTTTTTAAAGAGCAGCCGTCGAAGTGGACCTCAGCGCTCCCGCACAGTGCTGCTAGGCGCTGAACCTTCTCCATTGGCCCGAGGCATAACAACTTTTTTACGGCATTCCAGCAGACAAAAGTGCCATAGAGCAGTATTGGGCTGACTATTGCTGTGTAGCACCAATGCATCAGAGCAGGTGGCAAACCCCAAGTGACTCCCAGCATTTTTTTACGTGCCTTCTTCTCTCTTACTGGCCTTCTTCTCTCTTTCTTCAACATGTTTTGATACTTTTCATAATAAAAATTAACTACTTCATCCGCTTTGCACGGAGAATATGCATATATTATCAATAAATGTATTAAAACTAACACTGTTTCT
>NW_016222780.1:0-1446 GCF_001687245.7 Rhagoletis zephyria
ACCTGTCTGTGTGAATGATTTGGAGCACACTGTGCACTTGTACGGTCGAACGCCAGTGTGCACCCTTTGGTGTCGTTCGAGATCAGATGGACGGTCAAAGCTTTTGTCGCACTCTTGACACTTGTGCTTTTTAGTTTTTCCTTGAAAACAATTTGGCTCCCGCTCAACGGATACATTGCTCGAGCTTCCATTGACCACTTCTTCAGTTTGCTGAGGCTTTGCAGAATGAAAAGTGTTACACAAAAGAATAAGAATAAATCCACTCACTGCCCACCCACCACTGACTGCTTCATAATCTTCATCATCAATTTCAGTGGCATCAGAGTCATTCTCCGATTCTTCATTCTTACTCAATGCCTCATTCCCTTCATTGACATTTTTAGCAGTAGCAGCAAAATATTTTTCCATAATAAAATGAAACTCATCATCGTACATATCAATTGACGTTTCATCCGGTTCTTCAGTTTTGATTTCCGATTCTGTTGATTTTAAAGTTTATGAATAAAGTTAATAGTATCAAATGCTCTCCACTTACCATTTCCTGCTGATTGATCGCCATTTTTCAAAGCATCGTAATCATTCTCCGAATCATTTTTTCTTTTACCACAATTCCTTCATTCTCTTCTTCATCATTATTTCCACAATCAAACTCGTCGTACGCGTCATAGTCAGATTCAAACAACTGCTCGGTGCCAGACATTTTCCTGTGTAGGCGGCTAAACACGCAAAAAGATGAATGAAAAGAACTAAAGTTAACAGTTCAGCAGCTGAAGACAAAGTGGACAACATAAGATGAATACCAATAACAAGTAAGCAGTTTTTGTTGTCTCATCTGAACAAGCTTACTGTAAGCCATACCGCGGCGGCGGAGAAACGTCCGAGATCTCAGATCTCGGACGTTTTTCGGCCCTCCATCTAGCGGCCAAAATGTAATTTATTGGGAATTTGATTAAATATTGCTTTAAAACAAGTGTTTCCAGCTAGGCAGGCTAGAGAACAAAATATACTGAATACGACACTGTCGTGTAAAGTGAAAAGTGGCGAAATTTTTAGTCAACTTAGTTCAGCAGAATTAGGCGAATAACACAATCATAACCGAGTTCTCGATCGGCGGCCGAGCCAACGGGAACACCCCAGAAATAACTCTAACCTATTATTAACAAGAGAACTCCCCAACAATAACCCTAACTTAATATAACAGCAAGCCGAGTAAAAAGTTGTTTTTACATGGAAACTATTAGAGACATGTAAAAATAAAAAGTTTGACAAAGTCTTGCCTTAAACAAAACAATTAAACGAAAATCTTTGGTTTCCAGAAAACGTCACAAGTTTCATGGAAAATAAACTTGATCATTTCAAAGTTTTTTGAATCCAAGTTCATGTGAGTGGTGAACGGATCGCTTGCAGTGACTGCTTCGGTCCACTCAGTCGTTCCCAGCTTGCCTG
>NW_016222781.1:0-1446 GCF_001687245.7 Rhagoletis zephyria
CTGCCGGTGACGCGTAACTGTGATGGTGGGGCAGGGAGAGAGAGAGAGAGAGATAGAGAGCATGTGGAGGCGTGAGCTTTATGTTATCATTTGAAATGCTACTTACGGCTAGCACTACACGTGCCACGCCCAATAATATTTTCGGTGAAGAGCACTCTACCAACCCGTAGAGACCGCCAAGTATGAAGCCGCGCTTGTAGTGTTTCTCATTCTTGCGTACGCGCGTGTAGAGTTCGACAAGAATCTGTAGAGGAAGAAGAAATTACAAGAGTGTGAAGCCTGAAGGTCTGGAAAGTGCCTTGCAATAATATTTTTAAAAACAATTCAATGCAGAAAGAAAAGGAAACACTTTGACATATGTATAGCGAATTTAACTTTCCTTTGAAACTCCGAACGGAACTGTGACAAAACTGTTTGCAAAACAAACAATTACAAAAGCCCTTCAATAGAAGTCTCCTTGTAAGATGTATGCACTCTTTAAAATTCCTAGTCTTACAATCGTTTATAAAAACGTTTACTTGGCATATCACATTAAACAAATAAAAACACACAACACATAAAAACAAATATCACAAAAAAAAATCAAGGTCAGGGAATATTGCTCCAAAAATATGTTTTAAGGAAACGTTTACTAAAATATATATTTTTTAAATAAGATTTATGGGTCCAACTTAGCAATCGTATCGGCATTATTTTTTGGTATTCACATTCGTAATTTTGGTGCTATCGAAAATGATCCCCTTTACATCAAAAAGGGAAGGCGAAATTGTTATCGATAGTTATATTTATCGAAGTTGTTATCGATATTTCTTATATATCGAAATTGTTATCGATGTTTTTTATTTGTCGAAGTTGTTATCGACGTTTTTATCTATCGAAATTGTTATGGAATTTTAATAGGATATCGATAAAAACATCAGTATATTTCGTGATATTGTTGCCGATGTTAATGATTGTATGTGTGTATATTTTTCGATATTGCTATAGATACTTTTGTTTATCGACGTTTTTAATTATCGAATGGTGTCCAATATTTCTATTTAGACAAATAATGTTATATTTCGTAAAATAATATTGATACATTTCGTGGTATTTCTATCGATATTTATCTCTCGAAATTCCTAATTATTCACATTAATATTCACATTCATTATATTTCGTTTCGATTTTGTGTTCGTTTTCATAATCGTATGCACATTCGTTTTCGGAATTGACATCCTACCTCAGAAAGCGCCTTTATCGTCCTTAGATCTCTTTTGTAGACCAAGTTTCCCAAACCTTTCTTCCACTCAATATTTTTTAAAAAAGACAAATGGTTCTTTACCACATGCCACTGTACACTATACATACCGAATTAATATGATTTGCTGTCTCATTGGAGCATTCCTTGAGGCCACCATGCTCTTTCAAAAGTCCGATCAACTTCTCAGTGGGGGATTGTGCCAA
>NW_016222782.1:0-252 GCF_001687245.7 Rhagoletis zephyria
GACCACACTGAATGTCGGTGGTTGCAAATTCAAATGAATTTAAATTCTGCTAACAGCGAACTCTCCTCGTTTTTGTTGATCATCGACGATTTGTCCTGTCAAGACTGTCGTTTGACCATTCTAGTGAAGCTGTCAACAATTTTCTAACTCAATTCAAATTCACAAACGCAAAGGCACACACCAAAAAACCAAGTCCTCGTACTTCGTTGACAAAAAATGATCTGCCTGAAGGCTCAACAGAGCACTGTCTGG
>NW_016222782.1:276-1446 GCF_001687245.7 Rhagoletis zephyria
CACAACGACAAATGCTTCAGTTTTTATAACGCAAAGTACACACAACTCGTTGACTAAATAAATCAAACAGAACAAAGCTGACGCACATCTGCTGATTTTCTATTATCTACAGTTTGTGGTTTCCAGGCCAGATATCTGACAGTTTTCAGCAAAACGGTCACTATTTGCAAATATGCCTAGCGTTACAAAAATATGCTCATATTTTACCTTTTCTGATGAAATTGTGAATCTTTACCTTGTCAACTTGTCAGCAGACCATTTGTCATTTTATGTACCTAGTCTAACTAAAATTTTGTAGTTTTTTTTCTCAAACATTTACCTGTTTAAATGTCAGTTTTTTATTTATTTTTAAATTATGAAAAGCACATTTTAGAAAAGTTAAACTGTAAGTTGTAATCACACTTGTCAAAAAAACAAGAATGAGATCAGAAAACTAAGTGAGAACGTAAAGTTTCAAGTGGCAATTGAGGCTAGGCAAAATGTAACTATTCAAGTGTCGAAATACAGACAAGGTAAGTNACAGCAACATCTTACTTTTTAAGTAAAATTATTTCAAGAAATGTATCAATAAAAAGAGAATGCATTGCAAAGCACCAGTCGTCTGCAGTTGAAAAACAGCTATCTGATCGTAGAGTTTAGTTTAGTGGTAGTTTTCTAAATTAAAAGTAAAGCCAATTTAGTTGCCAATTTACAAAAATAGACTAGATTTCTACTTCTTTGCTTTGAAGTGGTTTTCCACTTATGTGAAACTAACTACAACCAGCAAACTTAACCGCAGTACTGTTGATTGCAGGACAATTAGATCCAAGATTTCAAGTCAAGTCAGCCAATCTCAAACCTCGATAATAATAAATATCGCACACTAATCACAGGTTTTGTCAACTGCTCTCTATTGTTATTTTTCTACGATCACATCCAATGAAAACTTATTTTTAAAGGAAAAACGTGAAAACTGATCAAAAAAATTTAATTTGTTCAATTGTAAAACTTGAAAAACAATTCATTTCCGAGTGACCATCTTTAAAAGCATATTTTTTTGTCAGCTAAATTGAAAGAAAACTAAAATAAGATTTAATAACATTGTACAACACCAAAATTGTACAAAAAAGAAAGTAAAAATCTTTTTTATTTTTCATTTTTACTTTATAGCTCCACCACAACTTTTATTCT
>NW_016222783.1:0-1446 GCF_001687245.7 Rhagoletis zephyria
ATTTCTGCCATGAAAAACAGCTTCTCATGAAAATACAATCGCCGTTCGGGGTCGCCATACAACTTTAGGTCCCTCCCCTTTGTGTGAAAACATCAAGGCGCACGTCACAAATCGGAGGAGAAGCTCGGCCAAGCACTGACATATGTGTAAGCGCCAATCTATTTTTATTATTATTATTATTAATGAAATACAATTTTTCACACAGTTGGCAACCCATCTAAGAAACATTTTCGGAAGTTAACTTTACTTAACTTCTTCAGTTTCAGTTGAAAATTTATCTTATCAATTACATTAAATTAAAATTTTCAAACATGGGGCAGCCTCCACAAAAATATTTTCGGCTGCAAGCCTTCTTAAACGTATTTATTTTGACAGCCATATTGTAATATGGCGGCAACTCCTAATTGTTTTTCCTTATGTATTTTAAGTTAAGTTAAGTTAATAAATACCCTTATCTTAATTTTTCTTTAATATCTGTAATGTACAGACATCGACCTGTTACAATTTTATGATATGTATATGTTTGCTTCTTTGAGCAGAGACGAGTGGAGGTGAGCTAAGGTGAGGTGAAGATAGGTGGGTTAAGTTGATGTGCAGTGAGATGAATTTATGTGAGGTCTACTGAGGTGAGTTTAGGCGAACTGAAGTGAGTTTAGGTGAGGTGAGTTTAGTTGAGGTATGAAGAAGCTAAGGTGTAAGTTTTCTAACCCATAAAGTATTTAGTTTGAAAGTATTTAGCCATCTATTAAATATCTAAGGGTACATTCATACAAAAAGCCGAGTAAGGTCGTTCCTAGCCGAGTGAAACTTTCAGATTGCTGTATCTACATAAAAGTGTTCACACAGCAAGCTAGCAAGCTTTTTCATAAGCGTTTTGGAGCTAAAAGCAAGCAGTTTTTGATTTTGAATTTTCTATTTAATTTTTCAGCTTCATGGCGCTGCTGCCAACAAAATATGAAAATATTAAAATAAAAAAGAATTTTACAACTAATCTTTTGAATAAAATTGAGCAAATATATTCGCCGCTTTTCATTGACGATAACTTTTGTAGTAGCTTTGCAGCCGAGCCCATGAGAAAAGCTCCGCTTCGCTTCGTTCAGTATGAATACCAGCAGCTTCACTTTGTTCCGCCTTGCATAGCTCGGCGCCGCTCGATTTTCTGTGTGAACGCACCCTAAGTCTATAGCGTCAGCTAAATACTTTAATTTATTTTACTTAACTATCTTGCAACTACTACTTAATGCCTAAAATCTCTTCTGTGCCAACTGGCGCCAATTGGATATGTCAAGCGAAGCCAAGTTCTCCTCCTACTTTTTGCAATGCTGGATTTCCATTAGGCATTAAATGGCAAAAATGACAAATGACAAAGTTGGGCATTAAAAAACATTCGCGTTAAACATTACGTTAAAAAATGTGTGATTAATTTCATTTCCATATGGCATTTTT
>NW_016222784.1:0-1446 GCF_001687245.7 Rhagoletis zephyria
GGCTCATTCACAACTCCAAACCTTCCATCGTGGGTTTATTTGTTCTGTCGTTGTTTTGTTTGACTTCAAAGGCTTGCAAATCTCGAATTTTACTACTGCGGGTTTTAAATTTTATGTACCATGCTATTTGCACTAAGTCACTAGTTCATTTCACATATTATGCCGCAGTGTTCGCTAATTGCTTTTTTTAATTTGCGTGTAAATGCGTTTTAGAGATCGAAACTATGCATCCGCGTACTCTATATGGATCCTGTCCTTTCTAGAAATCTAGATTTTTATTGTTATTGTAAAAATTAAAATAGCGAAAGTTTAGTTTTAAGTTCAAGATACTCACGCAGTAGACATGTAATTAAAGTACTAATTGCTGCAGTTAAGAATGTAGTGACCTACATGCACAGAATTTCACAGCCAATTGTTTTGTGTAAAATTCCGATTTCTAGAATTTCTTGATTCTGCTCTTTTGACTTGAGCAAAAAAAAAATGTCTACAGTTTTGAATCTAAAAAAATTGCTATTTCGTAGATCTCCACATTTCATCATCAGATTTCTTCGTTGAGCACACGTTGATTTGAACTCCGCCATACAAGCCAGTGATCTTACAACAGAGGTAAGTTCGCCCCATGCAAGCTGTTATTGCTTTTTCCTTTCTTTAAATTTTCAAATTCCCTCTCTTTCAATTCCAAATTCTCAACTTAGCTGTGAAAGGATTATACTTCAGAGCAGGATAAGCTCTGTTCATGTCGTATCACAATGAAACTGGCCCCAGATTATTATTTTTTGTTTCATAACTCTGCATAAGTTGATTCAAACTTCCAGCTAAACAGAGTATAGTACAGCTGGATGTTCTAATTCATATACAAAACACTTAGTGTTCTGAATTTTGCAATTTATGAAAGTTCATTCGTTTTAAATTTTCTAACTTAAAATGGAAGAATGTGAATGAATGAATGAAAAACTTTCATATAATTTCAAATCATTTAAACTCATTTTGGAAAATAGACACATATTTCTTTGGGTATTTAAGAATGGACATATGTATGTACTCAAACATTTAAAATTGGGTAAAAAAATATATACATATGGATTGAATTCGATGGTCGCTGTGTATGATTTTTCGTCCATATTTTTTTATTACTACGAGGATAATGATAATGGTAAAAATTTGTAAGTTATACTGGTACAATAATTAAATGAAATTTCTACTATTGACAACCAAAAACATGCAAAGCACAACAAATTGCTAGAACTCCATAAAATATGAATCATGACTATAAATAGGTCTCCATTTTCTTAGCTGCATTAAACTAATTAACTAAATTACAGGTTACAAAAATGTATGTATGTGGGTATATATGCGGGAAGCTCAAAAAAATTTTCATATTCACAAAAAAATATTGCCATTAATATTCATTCAATTTGTTTTGCAACGTTTGAATCTTGCTATGCC
>NW_016222785.1:0-1446 GCF_001687245.7 Rhagoletis zephyria
AGTAAATGCACTTGGCTTAACAGATAGGCCATTTAATATTCTGCGCAATAATCGAGAACGTTATGGGCAGCTGCAGCAGCTTGCCGGACATAACAATAGTTAGCACTGGGGTGATAGACAGCAAAACGAAGTTACCTAGTCCATAGTCACCTCGATTGGTAAACCTGCCGACTGGGACAGCTTCGCGGAAGTTTGCGAGAGAAAAATCAGCGCTCACCCCACACCAAGAGACATTTATGCTGGCGAACGGTAATTCTGCAAGGTGCCTACTGCCGCATCCACCGCTTCATATCTGCTGGATGAGCTTGAACGGAACCGTAAATGGAAGCAGACCTGGGTCCAAAGAGCCCGTTGTGTTGCCGTTTTCGCTGGATGCCGACCGGGCTTCTAGAAGTATAATTAATTAGGTTTATTTACAGCTTCTCCTCCGCTGAATTGGTCATGTCGTACTATTTAATCGACACAAACGCTTCAGCTTGGAATGTAATCGAGTCTGAACNGAAACACCGGGTGGAGAAGGACCTGGCTTCACTTTGTATTTTAAGTTAGCGTCAGTTGGCACAAAAGAGAAGCGACTGCCATCGTTTATCGTCCAAAATCAGTCAGGCGGTTACAGCCTCGAACGAGAAGAAGAAGGAGTTTTATAAATAAAGTGTTGAGGATAGCAATTTTTGGAGAGCGTAAGTTTGTAAGACAGTCGACAAGATGCTGAGTCCTGCATTTCTCAATGAAAGTACTCGACGCTTTTGATTTCCCCTTCGTCTTAACAGTCTCGGCAGAAATTTGTGTTGAAAAGTCCATTCTTCTCGTGTGCATTCCCTTTAGGCAGTGAACAGTGATGATTACAAAATTCTCATTCTGCGTTCGTCCGAGGATCCATCCTCGTCGAGACTGGGCCAGATTTGGATTGCCACCCACCATCTTCGTTCTGTGCTCCATATTCCATAGGTTTTAAGCCACAGGTTGTAGGATGAAAGCGATATAACCACTTCATGGGAGGTTTTTGTAGTAGTAAGGGGCCTTCCAATCCTGGCCAATGGCCAATGTCCAGGAATCCAAATAATACTTGTGATGTAGGTGCTTGAATGCCAGCTCCTTTTGAATAAGCATGTCTGCATTCGAAAGCTGTGTTAGAGGCAGTTGCCCAGCATTCTAAAAATATTATAGTAGGACTGTGCCTTCTTTTAGGTCAAAATTAGCCCTAATCAGCTGCAAAGCGATTCTTTCAATAGCTATCAATTCAGCTTGAAGCACACAGCAGTTATGTGGCAATTGAATTGAAGCTGCATTTGACGGTAGAATTGTAATAAGGTTGCAGAGGGAAGCCACTTTCCAAACTGGCGGCTGGTGTTGAGTAGTTTTGATGCATCAATTTTGTAGGACAGATGTCGAGTACTTCGGAGTGATCAAGTCCTGTGTCCCTCCATTCTGCCAGAGCGAAGGATA
>NW_016222786.1:0-1446 GCF_001687245.7 Rhagoletis zephyria
CATTAGTCCCCTTGCTTTTTTGGTGACTCACCCAAACACAGACACCGTGGATTGACGCAGTGAGAACGCACTAATGTTTATCAATCTACTCGATCTGCACTACTGGCACCACTACTTGACACATGTACCCTCAGTTGCATAATGCACTCGTCATCTAATGCAACCACACAATATGCTCATCAGTGACAGTTCCAGTGTGGTTTGACCTTATTTGCAAGTGCCTCTTGCTCAAACAATAATTTGGCTTATCGCTGCTGTCCACCGTTTTGTTCTTTGCTGTTGCTGTTGCTGTTGTTGCTCAACTGTCGGCCTGTCGCCATTACCTCCAGCTAGTTTCAATTTAGATAGTCTCGCCGTTGACATTGAACCGAAGCGTACACCGAGTTAGTTTCCCTATTTTTTTTCTTGTTCCTGTTCAGCCCTCCTGCACTCATCTTTTAGCCCAAACAAAAAACAACAGCCAGTCTTTACATGTGTTTAAGCAAGTGTATCCGTTTTATGTGAAAAATTGAAGCTCGCAATGTTTTCACCGCTACCAGCTTCCGATTAAACAAAACGCTTGTTTGGCGCCCACGTAGAAATTACACATGATGATTTGTTTTGTCGCCGTTGTTTACACAAAAAGTAAATGACAATTGTGCCTTAGAGCACTAGCAAAGTAGTGTGACTGTGTGTCTGTGTGTCTGTGTGTCTGCCTGTTGCCTGATGATTACTAGCAGGTAAAAGAGCCTTAAACTTTACTCATTTAGCCACAATCAAGCTTGGCCATCAAGCAGCAGCAGCACCAGAGGCACTTAGTCTTGGTCAGCTAGTAGTTACCTGAGGGCGGAATGTCTTGCAAAAACACTTGGTGTTTTTTCACTTTTCTCTTGTTGATATCAATGCAGGCATATCACTACCACCACTGTTTTAGGTGGACCACCGGCACTGGAACAGAGCAGAGGGATTACCGCCGCCGCTGTCAGTGCAATTGCCGGTGCTGCAGTCCAGTGCTTTAAACTTCAACTTCACTCGCCTTTACTTGCGTTTAAATTATTTTACACATAGAAGACAAAGAGTATGTCGAGAGCACTGTTTCGTTGTTTTTTCTCTTCACTGATCTGCTGCTCTTCAGACACTCTCTGAAGAAGCTCAAAGTCAGATCGACTGCTTTTAATGGCATTGTTTTGTTTGCCACTTTAAAAGCTTATCGCAAGATTTATGTTTGCTTAATTGTGTTTGCCATTTATCTACATTCAGCGTTTCAAAACAGCAGTTCAGTGAATCTACTTTTTTGCCTCTTGAGCAAGGTTCACCTTACTACTCTTTCGACTGGTGCCATAAAATGGTCTGCTTCCTTCACTTCATAATAATAATAATAGTAGTTGTAGTAATGCTTAAGCTTCACTTGAAGTGAGAAGCCAAAAGACGAAGCTGCAGCAGAGCAACTGCTCAAATCCCTTAATT
>NW_016222787.1:0-1446 GCF_001687245.7 Rhagoletis zephyria
GATGCCGAATGGTCGACGTCCGATAAATTGGTCAAAATCTAGATATATGACATCGAAAATTTCAATAACCAGCCGTCTTCACACACGATGTAGCGAACTGAAGGTGGCTCATTCCACAAACCTCTATTTTTGTTTTGCCGATTTTTACAGTTCTCGATTTTCGTAAACAACGGCTGAAAAACTTTAAATGCCCTGAAATTCACTATACTTTCATTAAAACCATCTTTTTTCACATTTCCTTTATTAATTTTTATTACAAATCATATATTTTCACAATTTAAAGCAAAACACGTTTCCTATCGGAAAAGGGAATATTAATATAATTGACTTATCTCACATTTATTTACTGCGGGCTCCAGTAATCGACAAAATTTTGCGTATACATACGGCGTTTAAGCGTTCTTTCTCGTAAGCGGGATAGTTTGGACATTGGACATTTGACAGCATACTGTTACGATTCAAGAATGATAGAATACAGGACTGCGCCCATGAGAGAGGATTTTTAAGCGTAATTTTTGCGTGACGTCATTTTGGTGCAATTACGAGAGAGAAATGCCAAAACGCATAGAAAAATATGTAAAAAAAATGCAGCAAAATGTGTTAATATTAATATTAAATGGTGAAATTGGGCAGGAATCCAAAAAAATACAAAGATTAATTAATTAGAAACACGTAGCAATAATTTTGGACATGTAGCCCTTTACCCCACGTCTCCACCTTCTACTAAATGTGTCTTAACATCTGTCAAATTTCTGTTTTACTTTTACCCGTTTTCTCATATGGGGAACTTGCCAGAGTGTCCAGATTTGGCGATTTCGCGACAATTTGGCGATTTTTTTTTAGATATTTGCGCGTAAAAATTCAGAAAATCACCATTGGCGATTTTTGGCGATGTTTTCCCTTCAAATAAATTTTTCCCAATTATAATAATATACAAAACTTAGTTTTCCACGATAATTTTACAGAAGAGGCTTGTGAACTGCGTGATATACTTGACTTAAGAAGCATATTAAAATACTCAAAAATGTTTCATCACCCTAATCGAAGAACTTTTGAAACGATTACATAGTCAATTAAATACTTTTAAAAAATGCTTGGATTTTGTCACCAAAATAGTGTGTGAATCGCAAGAGGGCGAGTTTCAGGGACCTGCCAATTCACTATTTTACTTTGAAGGAAAGAAAAGCAGCGGAAACTGAATATTTAAATCTTTTAACTTTCCCATGGAATAACTTTTCTCAGANTTCGTTGACATTTCTTACATCCTCTCATTGCAGTTTTGCTACACAAAAACAAAACCAAAGTGTTTTTCCCATATTTTATTTTCATTAGCAACCTCTTACTTTCATTCATGTTTTACTTTGGCCAGCCAATTAACAATAAATACGAAAAAGCGCATTAAAGATGATAAAATATGACTTTCACTTCGATAAATAATCGAAAAAA